>NC_056737.1:1112575583-1112589598 GCF_019279795.1 Protopterus annectens | reverse complement strand
ATATATATATATATATGTGTGTGTGTGTATATATATATATATATATATATATATGTATAGATATATATATATATGTATATATGCATGTATATATGTATATATATATATATATATATATATATATATATATATAAAATATATATATATATATATATATAATATATATATATATGGCTGTACTTCATTTGATCGAAAGACTATTTGACCTATACCCATTTGATCAAAATTTCATTTGATTGAAAACCAGTATTCAAGGCAAATAACAGGGATTTGTCCCCCTCCCCAATGTCGTGCGACCCTGGAGTTGGTGTATATATATTTGGGAGGGTGAAGCTTTATATACACATAACAGTGGTTAGTGTACACATCCCTGTTAAAATGCCAGGTTTTTGTGATATAAAAAATGAGACCACAATAAATAATTTCAACCCTTAATGTGACCTGATTAACCCCAAATAAAGTTCACTTGTCCTAGCAGGATTTTCCTGACATTTACTCAGTTGCCTGTTTAAGGGTATGGGTCGGGTAATTAATAGCCGTAAAGGCTAAAGTAGAAGCAGTGTAAACTTTCTTGGCAATCCTCTCCATTGCCCTGCTATCTTTATCAGAAAGCAAATGTTTGGAAGACGGCAAATGTTTAGAAGGTTTGTCAAGATGATACCACAGCAGGATTAGCAGAAGGCCATTTAAATAAAGTAGGTTCTATAAGGGGTGTGAGGAGCAGGTGGCTGAGATTCAGGAGACATGGAAGTAGCAGTGAAAGTAACAAAACCGCTAACGCAGGAAGAACTGCCAATGACTTAGGAGTATCCACCTGAAGCAACTTGTAATATGTTCTCTGAATGTCAGACACTTGAGAAGAATTCCACTTAAAGAATTTCATCATCCTAGCAATTGTGGCCCCAAAGGTCAATTCCCCAAAAGAAGACTCAAGACGAACAGACTCCTTTGGCTTATGGTTCTGATGAAGAGGAGAAGACATTGGTGAAGAATAGGTCAAAGACCCTTTCCAGACAATGATTCCTGATCTGAGGAATCTGGTTCCCTAAGCAATTCATAAGGGGTAGAGGTACAAGAAGGAGATGGTACTAAAATCCCCTGAGGAGGCTTTAGGGCTATTAAAGCAGAGAACAAGCCCTGGGTAAACTCTAGCCCTTCCCTTTGAGGATCTGTAGGGCAAACTGAAACATGCTTCAGTTTTTGTCTTTTCTTAGAGGGGACATCAGCTCAAATAAACACCAGAGGTTCTGACCCTTGGCGAGATTCAAGAAAAGAACTTGGAACCTGGAACTTCCTCCATAACCAATGTCTCTGGAGTCCCTCTATGACCCTCATAGATAATCAACTGCATTTCCCCCTTGACATCCGGAGCAGATGCCTGAAAAGCCTCAGAGGACATGCAAAAATGATCCACGCTGGCCTCTGACAGGGTCATGGCAGAGGAATCCGACGTAAACACTTAGCTACTACCTGCTTCTAGAGGAACATCTGGTAGAAGCTGGACAGTTAAAGAATCCGACTGGGACTTCTTGACCAATTTACTTATTGGGCGTATCTTGGGGTTAAGGGATTCTGCCATGGCACAGTGGGCTTAACTGTCTGTATAAGCTGTTAGTTTTCAAGATAAATGGCCAGGGATGAAGAACTGTTTCTGAGTGTCTTGGACACAAATGCCTTACAGATATTACAAGAGGTATGGTCGTGGGAAGCACCAAACAAGGGATACTATTTGTGATGATCCTTATGGGGAATCTGCATCCCACACTGACACTTTCCTGTCTTGGATGACATGAACCCTAGGTAGTATTACAGAATACAAGACCAAGAAAGTAAAAAAACAAAAAAAAAATCCCAGAAAGAATAACCCCAATAGGGCATTTATCTGATTATGCTGAGTATTCAGCACAGCAATAAAGCGTTCAAGCCAACTGGCAAAACCAGTGTTCGCACTGGAGACAAAAGAAGTTCTAGGCAGCTGTGTCCATACGTCCCTTCCTCTTACAGACTTAGAAAGTAGCTAGAATGATAGAATGTGTGTTCGCCTGCATATTGTTTAAAGGATATGAGCTCTGAAACTTAAATGTATGTCAGTGACTTCACTCTTGTGTTATTTGTTTAAAAACCATGTACTTTGAGGTACAGACCAACCAAACTAGGGAAAAATGTGGATGGTTTGGAGGCATTGCAAAGTGAGTGTAAATGTAAGGGTCTGAGCATTACTTTGCTTTGCTGACAGTGATGGTGAAGTGCTTTGTGATGCCTCACCACTGGACAAGTAATCATAGAGCCTTAATCCTCGCCACTTGCACTAGTGGGGGAAGTACATTGGGAGGATAAGTACACACACAGTATTACCAGATGTAGCTGTCTGCATCACACACAGTATTAGCAGATGTAGCTGTCTGCATCAAGTGCCTTTTCTCTTAAGAGCAAACAGAGGCCACAGTCAGTCCGGGGCTGGTTTCTTCCTCTTTCTCCAGCTCCCCAGTAAGACTTCCCACTGGCACAATTGTAGAGTTGAGATCTCAGCTGAGTGACCAAGCCAAGACCTCCAGCACCCTCTCTGTCCAACCAGTGCTTCGTGTCCCTGCCCAAGTAGCTGTCACACACGCTCTTTGAAGTTTGATTTGCACAGACACCCCCCCCCCCCGGGAAAGGCTGGCACAGGTTTACTAGCTATGCCTCCTTCTGCCCAGACTATAAGGTAGTTTTCCCCTGACACCAGTCACTCCTTATCAACTACTTTAAGGCCCTTAACAAGGATGTCCTATATTACTGTGTAATGTCACTATTAATACAAATGGTAGTTTGACCAAGAGCGTGGATATTAGGAGTGGCCCACAGTGTCACCAAATAAATACGCAGGTACTCTCAGGACTTGAATATCTCTAAACAGATCAGCCACAAAGAAAGGTTTGAATATATTTAATAATAAGTAATAAATAAACAAGACAGTACTAAATAGATATGTACAGTGATTTCAGAGTTCAAAACCATAGGAAATATTTAAAACAACATTGCAGGACAGTCTCAGATAAATAAAGAAAACATCTAAACTATGCTTCTTTATATTCCTGACAGAATCTTAGAGAATTACTATATCATAGTTAACTAGCTTCAGAGCAAGGCAAGTGTGTGGTGAATGGGTCTTTAGTTGTTGCCAGGTCCAAGACAGAATACAGAATGCACTGTCTCTCTCTGAGAGTTCTTTAAATTAGTATCTGAACTGTTACTGCTGGGATAGCTTGCAGAATGACATCATTTCTTGTCATCTGATTCTATCCCAGGTAAAACCCCCACTGCTGAAAGCTAGCAGTATTTAGCATCTGCCTGTGAAAATACATATACAAGGGCTGCTTTTCCTCAGATCTTTGACAAATGGTGGAAGTTGTAAAACAATAAAACACTTCCAAGATAATACAGAAAACTTCTCAGGAGAGACATTGTGTCTGCTGCATTGAAACTGAAAGATAACATCTTTTTATGGCCTGGCCATAAAGTAATTTAATTTCAGCTATTTTTCTGAAGATAACCTCCTGTATTCCAATGACCATTGTATATGTATACATTTAAACTGTTACAGTAGTGTATGTACATTTTTGTTCTCTTCTAGCAGGGCACACTGTGGATACATCTTTAAGTTCAGTAGTTTACAAAATTATCTCTTCAGCACACGTCTGTACAAACCATTTTATATCGCATACAGTGCTGATCATGTTTATTCATAAATGGCATGTAATTATTTACAAAATTCCAGATAGCTGGCACTATCTCAGCACACGTCTGTACAAACCATTTTATATCGCATACAGTGCTGATCATGTTTATTCATAAATGGCATGTAATTATTTACAAAATTCCAGATAGCTGGGCTGGCACTATCTCTTTTTGTGACATGCTTTACAGCTTTGAAAGCTGACAAAACACACACAAACTTGTAGTACACGGAGCAGATAAAGCTTCTTGCAGTTCATAGAAATTGTGTTCTTGTCATGGATGTCAAGATTCACCTCTTGAGCTTCATTTTCAAGATTCATTTCTTGGTATCCATGTCTCAAACAGTTAAACTGGTTATGATCGGCAGCCTGCTCATAATCCTCTGTTATGATCAGAAACTTGGATGTAATCCTCTGTGTAAGAGTCCTGTTTAACCTAGTCTTGTTCTGTGGCACAGGTCCTGCAGTACCTTAAGGCCTGACTTGTGCTTCAAGCAAAGTTTGCATACCAGCCACTTCTGTTTCCCCTTGTATTAGTGTTCTCCTACCATTTCATCTTGTATAACAGTGAAACCGTTCATAAAAGTGATCTTTTACTTAAGGTCATTAGGGCACCTGTTGCATACCAGCCACGTTTGTTTGTTTCCCCTTGTATTAGTGCTCTCCTACCATTTCATCTTGTGTAAGAGTGAAACAGTTCATAAAAGTGATCTTTTACTTAAGGTTTCCCCTGCTGTCTTTCTGAGCCTATTTGTACAGCAGAATTTAAATGCCTTTCTTGGAAAACCTTGAGGTGACTGCAACTAAAAAAAAAAAAAAACAGTCAGGAATACTGATTCTGAGCCTTTTGTATTTTCTTTTCACAGAGACCGTGTACTATTCAGAACTTGTCCTTTAAAGCCAAAAGTGATTTTTATTCTAACCAGTTATGTTTTCTTTCTCGAGCAAGAAAATTAAATGAAGAGAAAAGACTTGCATGTTGTGGTTGTGCATATATCTCTTGAGTATTACTTTAAGAGAACAAAATTTCACAGATGATCTGCGAAAAACCTTCTACCCTCTTACCCCTTACACTTTCCCCCATGTGTACACCCTGTATTCCTACTGGGCCTGGTAAGGTCTCTCTCTAGCCTTGTTATTTTTTCAAGCATGACTTTATTGCTATGCCCTTTTTAGTTGTATTATTTCATAAACTGTGTATTGTACTATACCTTCTTGCAGATATTTAGTTTCTTTTACAGGCACTATGTCTAGAGCTGTTGTATTTTAGCATAGTTTTGCTTGCTCTGCTTTTATCCTCTTAATGAAGACGTTTTGTGCCTTACAGTCTTGCCCAAGAGTAGTTCGTTGGTACAGTAGTTTACCAGCCTATTTCTGGCACTTTTTAAAGAGAGTAAATCTTTGCCATGTACTTTAATTTATGGTAAGTCTTCCTTTAATGATCCCAGCTTGAGATCCCAGCTTGAGACTGCTTCCCAGTGTGCCCATTAAGTGCCTGCCTGATGAAAATGTTTAAGCCAGGGGCATGTAATCTCCCTTAAGCTAATACTAATCTTTGTAATAATTCCTGCAATGGTTATCCTGTATTTAGAAGTCTATTATTCTGTTGAGCATATTCTCACTCAGCTGTATTTTACTTACTCCAGGAATGTTTGATACAGAATGTATGGTTGAACATTTCTAGATGGAGCCCTGAACTGCTGGACTAATTCTGAGAGAACAGAGAGGTTTGGAGTTCAAGATGTGGATTTATTATTTACTGAATGCGGGTCTTAGGAATTGACATATTTTAGCAGATTTGAGGCAGTAGAAAGGCGTTCAGAATAAGCCCCTGAATCTAGGAAAATAAAGCTTCATAGAGGTTGGGTATTTCATGTGTCACATTCGGTGAGACCATGATGTTCATTTGGAGTAATGCAGTGCTGTGAATGCAGAAATGCCATATTCAGGCATTACATGTTTCTTTTTAAGCTATTTAAGTTACAGAACTTGCCCAGATATTTAGGTTACATAACTTGCCCAGATATTGAGATAGCACATTTGAATGTTGTATGATGAGAAACGTATGCTGACCTATCATTGGTGTTTGAGAATCTTGTGAGCAATGTGTTTTCAGCTTCCTGATTTTTATTCTAACTATGGTTGTGCCCTCTCTTTTTTTCTTGTAGGTGGAGGGTGAGAGGTGTTGATTGTCAAAGGAAAAGGCTTTTTTTCTGTTTCCAGTACTTTTTTTTTTTGAGATGGCAGCTTCCAGCATTTTATTTGCAGCATTTATTTCTATTGTGCCTCTTGGTATTCTGAGGAGTGACCTAGCATTTTATAGATCTGACTACAGCACAAGAGTGGGACACATGTCACCTTCAATGACCTGCACCAGTACTGTCTGTGACACCTTTTATGGAATCATGTTTGATGCTGGAAGCACTGGAACACGGATACACATTTACACGTTTGTACAGAACACTCCAGGTGAGCAGTTGTTGGGTCTGTGCTTGGACCAGGATCAATAGTTTAAAGCCATTTCCTGGGTTACTTCTGGAAGGCCTTGGAAGGGTAATATGAAGTGACTGTGAATGTAGTTATTGCTATCATGGTCATCTCTGTCTCCTTTAATGTTTTTTTCTTTAACTACGTTAAATTTTATTTTTTGTATCTCTGGGAAGAATGAGATGTAAAATAAAACCACGTTGGAAATCTAAGCCATGTCTTATCAAAAACTGATGGTACTGATTTGTGAGCTGATTTCACACTTTTTTTTTTACCAATTTGTCAGATTTGTTTGCATCAAATTAGTATTGGGTATATTTTGGCAACGTCTTTGTTTAGAACATAATGCAGCATAGGAAGGAATAGGATTTTAAGGAGATGAAGAAAATTGGGAAGCAGTTAAAAGATGAGCCTTCTGGACTTTGTGATTGTTTGTCAGAAAAGTAATTTGATTTCAGTAATAACTTCATGGTCTTCATAGTCGCTTCATATAAAAGTGCAGACCATTTTTTCTTATTTTACAGCAGAACCACCACACCTAGACAAAGAGATTTTTGAATCTGTGAAACCAGGCCTCTCTGCATATGTCGATCAGCCTGAAGTGGTGAGTTCTTTACTTTTTCTTTTTGCTCCATTCCAGTTTGTTTTGGGCCAAGGCATGTTGCAAATATTTGCACAGTGCTGCTATTTACAGTAATGCAGAAGCTGAGTTCCTTCTAGAGATTGCACTGGTGCGCTATACAAATTTATGCACTTTTTGTCACTCATTGGGACTGAAGGTTGGGTGTAATAAAAATCTTTCTTTTCATTGACTGTAGAAAAGCCAGTGAAAGGAAGAGAAGATGCTGTAGGTAATCTGAGCTGCAAAGACCATGTTGTTTGGATCACAGACTGATATTTGATTTTTTTTTTAAATATAAATTTAAATAAAAATGTGCTGTATACTGTATTAAAAGTATTTATGGATAAAGTTTCATGGGCTAGATTGTGTTCAGGCTACATGTAGTTCAGAGACCAGGAATGTGGGACTTCTACTATAAAGTGCAGACCAATGCCTGTCTTAACAGCCTCCATCCTTCAAGTGGCTTAAAGCAAAGCAAAATAAGCTATCATACTCGAAAGATGAACAATCTTGTATCAATTAAATGACCGGTTATATGATCCTGTTAACATGGTTGATTCACCTTGATAAAGAAACATGAAAAATAAGATTTGCTTAGAATAAAACATTGTAGGAATAAACAAAAGAACTGAGGGAGTTTGACAAAGAAACTGATAATATCTAATGCTCAATAAATATGGTAAGCACATACATTGTAAAACATTTTTTTTTCTATTTTAGTTTATTGTACATCTTGAATAAATAACCTTAGATGCTCATCCTGTTGCTCACTGCTGCAATAGCTTTAGCTGTATGGATTATATCCTGTTGAGGATATGTCAGCCAGCCGGCTTGCAAAGCTTCAGAATACCTTCCTCATGCCCAAACTGTTAGGCAACTGGAGCTGAGTTGACCAGAAGACAAGTATGGGTGCCAAGCCCTTCAGAGCTCTACTGCAGCAAAAGAGTACACTCCTGTAAGGCTTTCAAGGATCTGTGGTAGGCTTAGTGCAGTTCCTTTGCTGGGCAGATAAATTCCCTTTAGGGAAGAACCTTCCATTTTCTAAATATTGATGTTATGTAGTCCTATCTCGCCTCCATTATTACATGTGGGTTGGGAGCCGATCCTCGGCTCCGACTCGGCCGCTTAGAAAGCCTGAAAACTTCTGATTGGCTTGTGGCTAATAGGTATCCCATGATGCATGCGCACATTCCCCAGATCTCGTTTGCCACATCTTCAGTCGGAAGCTTCTTTTGGTTGGCTGTGGCTAAGTGATTTAGTTCTTTATTATTCTGCTTGTTGGAAGTTTTTAGCTTCGTGTGAAATGCTTTTCTTATTGCTGTTAGCCTTATTGTGATAACTGATTGTGTCAATTTAACCGGACTTGACTTTTTTACTGCTATAAAATTTTGGGCCTGTTGGCCCTTTTTTGTGTGTGAGTTTTACTTAGAGGTATTAAGTCTGTTTCCCTTTCCTTTACACTAGTTTTGTTTAAGTTTAGAGAACCTAGTAAAACTTCCCTTGGTTGGTTGGTGTGAGAAGTAGGGCTAGATCTGTTTAAGTTAGAGGATCTAGTTCCTCTCTTGATGAGGGAGTGTGTTGCTTTTTCTCTTCAATCGCCTATTGAGACTGCCATTATGTCGAAAGAACATAGAGCATAAACAGTCAGGATTTAAAAAGTGTACTAATTGCTCTCAAAAAATGTCCATCACTGATGTGTACTGTTTAGGGGACATACATCTTCAAAAGACTTGTCTCTTTTGCCATTCCTTTACTCCTATAGAGTGCTCCAGGAATGGAAGAATAAAGTTGATTCTAAAAGGCTTGTTAAATCCTTCTTTCGAGGAAGACCTAGCCAGTTTGTTTTCCTCTGCTAGGTCACTTTCTTCCAGTAAAGATAAGGGCAAGACCTCCAAAAGGCCTTCTCCAGCCTCAACTTCTGTCTCTGAACCTCCACAGAAGTTGCCTAAATCGGAGATGGCTTCTGTCTCTTCGGCTCCACTGTCCTCGGAGCCGATCAAGATTCTGGACACGGACATTGCAATATCGGCACCCAGTGCTTCAGTGCTGATCACTAGCAGTCCTCTTCGGAGCCGGTCTACAGACATTCCACTGGTCTCCCCTACTTTAAAATCACCTATATTACAGAGAGCGAGGTCTCCAACACTGTCCTACATATCCTCCAGGATCTTTTCTGAAGAAGACATCGAGAGAGTGGTGCTCAGACTCCTTAAGTCGTCGGCCTTGCCAACATTTTTATCGGCTCCGACCACTTCTGTCTCAAAGCCGACTCTTGTTACCCGACCCTGCTCTTTTTTCCTCCTCCAACCCAGATTGGGCCTTTGGAGCTGATACTGTCAGTACCAACTTACAGTGGTGTCCTTGGCTCCAGCACCCCGGGTGGTTGTCTCGGAGCCGAGCCCCGCTCCGACACTATCGGCAGCATCCGAAGTGTCTAGGGTCTGAAGCTCTTCAGTCGGGCCCGAGAGGGACACTTGGAACCTAACCCCTTCGGTGTCAAGTCTTCCTCTTGGTGCATCGGCCCGAGTGAGCTCGGACCCTACATCATTCTCGGAGCCGATTCCTTTGGAGCCATTGGCACATAATATCCCTCGGAGCCGGAGGAATCTGTTTTCGTGAAGATGAGGAGCATGTTGGATAGTTCATCTGTACCACGTAGGAGTACCAATGCTATACTCCCTCAAGCACCAACTACGGCCTCAGCATCCTCTCTCCCCCGGGATGGTAGAGACTCACAGCCTCAGGACCCCCATTTGGGTGGTCCCTGATCTTCCGAGACCTACCCAGAAGACCCCACTGAGGAGCCCCCTCTGAAGAGAACATGTAAGAGGAAGCATGTAGACCCCCCTGATGAGTCTGTCACATCTGACACTGACCTCGATGAGTCGGAGCGGTCCCCTAAGTTGTCCTCAGAAGATGTCTCCTTTGCAGACATTTTGGAGATCCTCAGGCAGGGAGGCGGCTGGCCCACCATTGCCCCTTCCGATGAGGAGTCCGTGTACCTGAAGGCTTTTGGGTCTCAACCCTCAGCTTCATGGGTGTCTCCTCCATTTGATGAATTACTAGATCTCGTGAGTCAGAAGGCATGGCAGACTCCCGATGCCATGGAACTGGTCACCAGGAGGCTGAATAAATTTCTCTCCGCCCCTAAGGACAAAGAGTTTTTATCTAAGGGTTTACCTGTTGATGCCATGGTGGTGGTGGTGGCCACTAAGAAGGAGCTAGCAGAGACTTCTTCTTCTTCTGTCCATCCACCTAATAAGGAATCCCGAACGATGGATAGGTATGGGAAGCATATCTTCTCTTCAGCGGCTTTTACATTCTGATCACTGAACTATCTATTGCATTTTACGAGGCTTCAGAGAGATCTCCTAAAGGAGTTAGGAGATACTCTTCAGGGTACCTCGACTGAAGCAGTCCCATCTACAGTGTCTGCTCAGTTGGCTACCCTCACATCTGTTGTTAACTCCTCCATGCAGCTGATCTCCTATGCAGCTGATGGTGCGAGTAGGGCAGCTGGTTCAGGAGTCTCATTAAGGAGACATTCCTGGATGCGTCTATGCAACTTTGCTGAGCCTTTCAAGTCTACATTCACCAATGATCCCATGGACGGATCCTCTCTTTTTGGACCCAAGGTGAAAGGTACCCTCACCAGGTGTGAGCAGGAAGGAAAGACTCTCTCTGCCATGGGAGTCCATTTTAGCGTTTCTTCTAGACCTTACCCTAAATGTCAGAAGAGCAGGAAAATGTGGTTCAAGAAATCACAGAGACCTTTCTGGGACGCACAAAGTGATTCCTCCTTCAGAGACAGGGGAGGAGGAAATAATGGTAGACGTCGCCCTAGAGGCAGGGGAGGCCCACACGATTAGGGAGGTCACGATTCTTTTTGTGACCATCCCTATCAGCGTTCCTGATGTGGAACCCAACTGTGCGCATCTGGAGCTGGTCGGGGGTCGCCTGTCCTTGTACCCAGAAGCCTGGCTAAATCTCACTCGAGACAAGTGGGTACAAGACATTATTACCAGAGGTTACTCTATACCCTTTTCCCATCCACCATGCCCTCCCAAAATGATCCCAGATATACCACCCAATCACAGGGATCAAGCGGCTATAGAGATAGAAAAGCTGCTATTAAAAACAGCCATCCAAAAGGTCCCAACAGACCAGACAGGATTCTGAACGTACTCCAGGTTCTTTTTAGTTCCAAAAAGAACAGGGGACTGGAGATCCATCCTAGACCTCAGCAGGTTAAACGAGCATGTAAAGAAGTCCAAGTTCCGAATGGTCACTCTACAATACATACTCCCTTTGTTGGGGAGAGATAGCTGGATGTGCTCAATAGATCTCCAGGATGCCTACTACCACATAATGATGGACAAAGCATCAAGGAGATACCTACGCTTCTGGTGCTTCTGACTGGGAGCCAATCATTACCAGTTTCGGGTGCTGCCCTTTGGTCTCTCCACAGCCCCCCCGGGTGTTCACCAAGTGCATGGCAGTAGTCAAAGCTCATTTGCGGCTTCAGGGAATCCAAGTCTTTCCATACCTGGACGATTGGCTCCTGACCGCCACCACCAGGCATCACCTAATTCAGACAAGAGATTCCACAGTCAAGCTCTGTTCCCAGTTGGGAATCTCGATAAACTGGGAAAAATCCTCTATTTTGCCCACGCAGGCTATAACTTTTATAGGAGCAAACATAGACACAGTTGAGATGACAGCCAGACTACCTACAGACAGAATACAGAATTTTGTGCAACAAATTTACAGGATACTTCCCCTTTAAAGAGTCAAAGTGAAGGTGGTGTTGCAGCTTTTCGGAACTATGGCATCAACCATAACCTTGGTACCTTTAACAAGACTACATATGAGAATACTCCAATGGCTCCTGTCATCCCAGTGGTTGTTTCAGCAGTTGCCTCTACATCATCAGATCCTGATTACAGATTCTTGCAAAAAGGACCTACGCTGGTGGATTCAACCAGGTCATCTTACCACAGGGACTCCCTTTGTACCGCACCAACCCACTGCCACTGTGACCACGGATGCCTCTCTGATAGGGTGGGGGGGCATTATCTTGGCAGGACTGTCCAAGGCACATGGCAAGAGCAGGAGGCCCATCTGCATATCAGTGTCCTAGAGATGAGGGCGGTGCTTCTAGCGTTGCAAGAACTTCACTACTTTCTCCCTTTAGGGACGATAGCTATCCAGACCGACAACATGTTGGTTGTCTGGTATCTAAACAAACAAGGGGGGACCAGATCATACCCCTTATGTTGAGAGGCCATGCGAGTTTGGGATTGGGTGATTTCTTCTCAATGCTTTCTCATTGCAACACACATCCCGGGGACTTCCAGCGTAATAGTGGACAAGCTAAGCAGGGCAATATTGTTACCTCACGAATGGTCCTTGAACCAGAAAATAGCCAGTATGATCTTTCCCAAGTGGGGACAACCCTGCTGTGACCTCTTTGCCAGTCCCATCAACACCAGATGCAGCACCTTTTTCTCTCTCATCCCCCCTCTGGGGGAGTCTCCAAGAGATGCACTAGTCCAAGATTGGCCCCCGGGACTCCTTTATGCTCTTCCTCCTTTTCCACTCATCCCCAAGGTCATACAGAAAGCAATGCTGTTGGGAAGCAAGATGATCCTCATCACCCCTTACTGGCCTTGTCAGATTTGGTTCCCTTTTCTCGGGCCTCACCTGTTGGATTGCCCATGGACTCTGGACCCAGTGCCAGACCTCCTGACACACATGTCAGGTTCTCTTCACCCCAGTCTCCACACTCTCAAACTGACAGCATGGCTGCTCCAGTTGTGTCACTAGTCAGGCTTCATGATTTGTCTCCAGCTGTAACTCATATTATTACCTCTTCTCACAAGCCTTCGACCAGAAAACTGTCTCATAGTAAATGGAAGAAATTTTCCATATGGGCACACAGTAGAGAAGTTGATCCATTTACAGCTCCCATTACTATTCTAGAGTTTCTTTCAGAACTCTTTCACCAAGGTTCAGAAGCTGCTACACTCAAGAGTTCAACTAGCAGCAATATCTCATTTTCAAATGATTCCAGTCTCATGTCTCACAAACTGTGCAAATCCTTTCTTAAGGGTTCCATGAAGTTAAGACCTCCTGTGCAAGACCCCATTCCTCCTTGGGACCTGAATCTAGTTCTGTCTAGACTTACTCTTCCACCCTTTGAACCAGCCCATAGTTGTCAGTTGAAGTTTCTGTCTTGGAAGACTCTTTTTCTGGTAGCAATAACCTCAGCCAGGTGAGTTTCTGAATTACAAGCTCTGTCTATTAAACCTCCATACTTAATTTTTCACAAAGATAAGGTCTCTCTCCGGACCAACCCTTCCTTTATTCCTAAAGTCTGTTCTCAATTTCACTTAAACCAAACAATTGAATTGCCAGTGTTCTTCCCTAATCACTCCAACAAAGCGGAGTATACATTGCACCAATTGGATGTTCACAGGCAACTACGTTTCTATATCCACCGGACCAAGGAATTTAGAAAATCAGAACAGCTGTTTATTTCCTTTTGCTGAGCCGGGAATGGGCTTGCCAGTTTCCAAGGTTACACTTCTGAACTGAATCTCTAGTTGTATTTCCTTTATTTACACTTCTCAGGGAAAGGAGTTACCCTTTAAAGTCAAAGCGCATTCCACCAGGTCCTGCTCTACTTCTGCTGCTTTCAAAGCCAGGACACCTATTGATAGTATTTGTGCAGCAGCAACATGGGCTACCCCTCATACCTTCATTTCCCATTATAAATTGGATTTAACTTCCAGGGGTAGAGCTTCGTTTGGTTCCATGGTACTCAGGAGTATCTTCCAGTGAGCCACCCATTCAAGATGCTAGGGACGCTGTCCCACATGTAATAATGGAGGCGAGATAGGACTACATAACATACAGAAGTTATGTACTCACCATAACGTTCCATGTATGTAGTCCATCTCGCCGAACATTATTACGAACCCACTCACCAGCCCCTTTCCTGGAGGATCTGGATACAGTTTTTCCTTTTCTACAGTGGTTTTGCCACAAGGACTCAAACAGTTTATTCTTCCGGACCTTTGTTCTTTTTCCTGTCTGATTCTGGTAGACTAGTAGCAAACAAAATCTGGGGAATGTGCGCATGCATCATGGGATACCTATTAGCCACGAGCCAATCAGAAACAGGTTTT
>NC_056737.1:1112517754-1112570254 GCF_019279795.1 Protopterus annectens | reverse complement strand
TTTCCAAAGCCAATAATGTATTTTCTTTAGAATTTCTGCTAATATCCATTTTCCATTAAATTTAACTTCATTAAGTCTCTCCATCCATAATGTCCATAAAATATTATTCTATCGATTTTCTTCACTTCTTTTTGTCTTATCATAATACCCACATTCCAACATATCCATGTTTATATATATTCTACCTTTTCCATACCTTTCAGCATTTAATTTTTACATATTTCTTCAGATAACATTTTGCTCCAGTACATTTAAAAAAACATGTTCTGTTGTTTCAGGTTCTCCATAATAAACACACATCCTTTTTCGTTTTCTTTTATAGGGCATGTTAGCCTTTACAGGTAGTTTACTTATTGATAATCTCCACAAAAAAAACTTCTGCATTCATATATTTTTTATGCCACATGAATCTCATTTTAATAGCTTTCTTCTTATTCTTCTGTAAATGTCTCCAAGGAAAGATAAAATAGTGTTCTTTCATAATGTTTAAATACTGTTCTTTCCTGTTTTCGACTATATTTACTTTTAACTTCCATAAGAATATTTTATTTTGATATTCCTTTATATCTTCATTAATATCATTTTTTGATCTTTTTTCTATTTCTATTTTTTCCAAAAATATTTATATTTATCACACAAAATCTATTCTGTCAAATTCTTATTCTTGTTTTTTATAACTTATTAAGGCTTTGTACGGGTTTAATGAAACTGTATGAACAATTGGGTTTATTAACACCAATCCTCCTTCTTCTTCCTTTACATACAAAATGCCCCTTCTTACTGGATTCTGTCTAGATCACCATATGAATGAAAATATCATAGACATTATATCTTTTCCATAATTAATTGGAATCATATACATATTTGCTACATATGCTAACTTGTCTAGTAAAATAGAGTTTATCAGATTATTTTTTTCTTGTATGATAGCTTACATGACTTCCAAAATATGCATGTATCTTTTGGCTTTTCCTAGCTAGGGGTCGCCTCAGCGGAACTCCGGTCTGCTAATGATTGGCAGTAGATTTTTACGTAATGAGTTGCCAGCCCTGAAGCACAACCTTCAACGAAGGTGCGCCCATTCACGCATGTCTCCACACAGAATACGCTTTAGCTGAGTATCGAACAGGACAACGTCTTACTGTGAGGCGACAACGCTACCGCAGCACCACCACCGCAGCTTCCAAAATATGCATATGTCTCTTATTTCCTGAATAATTTCTCCCATTATGTTTTAATATATTCACTTTTTCCAAATACTATTCCTAATATATCTATAGTCGCTCTCTCTCTCTCTCTCTCTCTATTAAACTGTATATTTCCTATATTTCCCATAAATCCAAAACCTTTACTTTTATCCTTATTTATACATAAGTCAATTGTCTTTAACTCTTTCATTAACTTTTTAATTGTTTCGTCTAACCCTTCTTTATTTTTAGTGATTAATACTATAATCTCTAATATGTAAGTATTATTGGTAATTGTATTTCATCAGTTATTTTATATCCTGCCATATTTAATGTTCCATTGATTTTATTAACAATTACATTCATAACTAAAGCAAATATAATACTGTTTGCTGGGCATCCTTATTTTATTCCACATCCTATTTTGATTTCTTCACTTAGCCATCCATTTAAAATTATTCTTGTATTATTTTTTCCATATGCAGACTTAATTACTTTAATTATTCTATCACTTATGTTATAAGCCCCTAGTATAGCCCATAAAGTTTCATATTGTATTTTACCAAACACCTTACCTACATCTCCTACCATCATTTTTGCTTCATTTTTATTTATAATATCGTATATTATTTCATTTACTATCCATAGTAATTCATGACTTCCTTTCCCTTTTCTACCAAAGATTGCTTGCTCAAGCAACTTATCTACTTCATTGGTTAGTCTTTTAGCTATCATTCTCATAAATATCTTATAATCTGTATTATTCAATACTATTGGTCTCCAGTTTTTTATATCATTTTTATCTCCTTGTTTCCATATAAATTTCACGATCCCCGTACATATATGTTTAACAACTATTAATTTCCTTAACCATTCATTTAGTACCACCACAAAAAGGATTTTTGCCAGTTTTTCATAACACTGTACAAATGATATTCAATACCATTCAATCCTGTAGCTTTATCGATATTAATGTTTTTAATGTTTCATTTAGTTATTTCACATTTATATGGTTTCTAAATTCTCATTATCTTCTTAATTTAGTTTTTTAACTATCCACTTTTGCTTTATTTTCATTTCTTTTTTTACAAATTCTGTTCTATATGCTTTTTAATCGCCTCAGATATTCCATATTGTGTTACCGTCTTTTCTCCTTCATTATTCTTTAGTTCTCCTATTATTCTTTTGTTCTCTTTTACTAATTTATTCAGGTAAGGTGCTACTTCTTCTTTTCTTCCTTGTAAACGATATATTTGTTTATATAGCAGCCTTTTAATCTTTTTTGGTTTATATCATATATTTATTTTCTTTCTCAAAGAAGATTCTCTTATCTCTTATTATTTCCTTAAACACTTCTTGACTCAATTGTTTATATATTCATTTCTCTATTCTTGTATTTTCATTTTGAAGTTCCAAAAAGCACTTTTTGTAATTTTCTTTAAATCTTATCCACCAGCTTGCCCAATTTCCATAAAATATTCTTATACCTGTATGATCTTTCCATGATTTATCTATTACTTTTCTATCATCTTTATTAAAGTATTTTTCATTAAACCTTTTAACACATTTGCCTATTTGTATGTATACTTCTTTTTATATACCTCTATCCATATAGATATATGCTCTGAAAAAAAAACTCTTTTTTATCCCTTTTTGCAATACTTTTAAGCTATCTGATACTAACAAATAGTCAATTTCCGTTTGAATTTCTCCTCCTCTCTAAGTTTAATGTTTGTTATCCCATATGTATTACTTTCCACTTTTATTATTTGTCATTTTCATAATTGTCATTATTTCATGTATCATTTTAATATCATTGCTATTTTTTCCTATTCATAAACTGCAATTTAAATTTCCCACTAATATTATATCCATATTAATACCTATATAATTTAGAATTTTTTTAAACATTATTTCTCTTTCTTTCTTTGTAACATATGCACATAATGCATTAATTCTATAAACCTTTGTTTTCCATCTTAAGTCTAATATTGTTATTCTTCCTTATTTGACTATTGTAAAGTCTAAGATTATGATATTTTCTTTACGTAATATACCCTATACCTGAACATGTGTCTTTTCCCATATTCCAAATAATTGTTCCACCCCACAGAATTTCAGTTTGTAATTTTTCTTCTTCTGTCAGAATCCTAGTATCATCAAATATGATAATTTTATTATTTGTATGTATCCTTCTTTTTATATACCTCTATCCATATAGATATATGAGCTGAAAAAAACTGCCTTTTTTATCCCTTTTTGCAATATTTTTAAGCTATCTGATACTAAGAAATAGTCATATTCCATTTGAATTTCTCCTCTTCTATAAGTCCAATGTTTGTTATCTGATATGTATAACTTTCCACTTTTCATTATTTTTCATTTTCATAATTTTCATTATCTCATCTATCATTTTAATACCATTGCTATTTTTCTTTCCTAGTCTTAAAGTGCAATTACAATTTCCCACTAATATTATATCCATTTTAACACCTACATAATTTAGAATTTTTTAAACATTATTTCTCTTTCTTTTTTTGTAACATATACACATAATACAATAATTCTATAAACATTTGTTTTCCATCTTAAGTCTAATACTGTTATTCTTCCTAATTCAACTATCATAAAGTCTAAGATTTTGACCGTTTCTTTACATAAGATACAGTACCTATACCTGAACATGTGTCTTTTCCCATATTCCAAATAATTGTTCCACCCCGTAGAATTTCTGTTTGCAATCTTTGTTCTTCTGTCCAAATCCTAGTATCTTCTAATGTGATAATATGCATGTCCATTGAAGCACACCATTCTAAAATAACTTATTCTTCGGATATTCTTCATACTATTCACATTTAAAGCTAAAAATCTTCAGCTTTTAAGTCATATTGATGTTGTTCCTATCTCATCCTTTACATTTTTTATTCTCTTTCACAATTATGTTTTTAAATTTTTTTTTCCTGTGTTTTACCCTTTTCCTATGGAATTTTTATTTCCTCCCACTACTTTTCAATTTATGCATTCTTCTTCACTTGTATTAAGCATCTCTTCCTCCTCTTCTGTTTCCCTGTGTTTTGTCTCCATTATTATATCTTTGTTTTTTTCCTGTTTTTCTTGACCCTTTTCTATATTTTATCATGTACTGAATCCTGTAAACATTCTTTTTCTACAATTTCAACATTTTCTTTACAATCTACCCATTTATTTCCATTTTTTCACATTTTTTACATTTCATATCACATTTTTTTGGCTACATGCTTTGCTTTACCACAAATAAAACATTTTCATTTATCACATTCACTAATCAAATGATTATCTTTTCCAGAAAAAAAAACATGTTTTAGGTTGTCCTCTATATTTAACAAATCCTCTATTACCATTCACATTAATCACACTAGGAATGTGCACAACATTATCACATTGCATTTTCAAAATAATACCACATTCCCAATTCCCAGTCCATAAATCTCTTTCATCTTATATTTTTGTTTTGTTCATCACATCTTTACATATTGTTTTTAAATGTTTTTTTTTTGGTTCATCTTTTTCAACTTTAGTTCTAAACTGTACACTAACTTTTTTTTAGGCTCTGTATGAAATGCACGTACTACATATTCAGTCCAAGGATTACAGTTCTTTTTTTCTCATATTTTTCTAAGACATTTTCATATGCTGTCCTGATTCAAAAAATATATCACAGTAAATTTCATTGTTGAATAGAATAAAAGCTCTTACCTCCTTGGGTGAAACACTCAGTGGTGCAACTATAGTGTCCTATACGTCATATCTGTCGAGTCCTGTTTCTTTCTTACTGCTTATTCTTATTACATATTTCTTCTTCATTTCCTTCATCTCCTCTCTTCTTCTTTTTCCCTCTTTTACTGTCTGTGTGCAGGATTTCCTTTTTGTTGTGTATTCTACAATCTCTTCTTCCTGTATTTTCTCCATGATTTCACCCTATGACACCACCAGTTCACTCTCTGGTTCACTTTGGTTGATCATTTCTTTTAAATAAACATCCCACAACCCTCCAGATTAAAGGGTAGTAATAATACATCCCTGCTGACTCTGTTCATCTCCCTCAAACAGCTTTTCCTGAGATAAGACTTCCACATCTAGAACCACTCCACCAATTTTATTTAATGCTCCATTCTTCTCCAATATCAATGAATTCTCCATTGCTTCCATTTCATTTAGCTGCCTTTCATGTAAAGGCTTAGCCATCTCCATGCTCATTTTCTCCTTCTCCATACTTAGATTTTGATCGCTCACACTTGCCACACTTCCTCCTGTTTCCCCAGGCCACCTACATGCCTGGAACGGAAACAGGAAGTAGGATGTACCACCATCAGTAGTGTCCATGTATGCTAACAAATAGGGGGAGTTCTTCAGTGCCCCTCTCAAATGTTTCCTTAGTCAGTATGAATACCATCTCAGGTCTCCCCTAAAAAGAGGCCATTGACCTATTGGGTATAACCTGGTCAATAAACCCTAGAATTAATTGACACCCTGTACAGATTGCACTCAGCAAACATGATTATCCAGCTGTGCATGACAAGCAGCATTGCTAAGCAAATATGCAAGATTCCAAGCTATACTGCACACCAAGCAGCCCCAGCTTGAACACACAGCATTGGCCTACAGCCATGTTGAGGTAAGGCAGGGCTTGTGTACACAATCTAAACTAAGAAATGCACACAAACCTGAGTTCAGTAAGTGAGTACACGCATGGCACAGCAACTTAGAATACATGAAAGACAGGGGAAACCTAACAATAGAAGTGCATAAGAATGTTTCATAGAATAGTAAATTGCAGTAAGTGCAGCAGTGGAAATGTGGAAACATCACTATCAGTGTCATGTACATTGGGAAAGAAAACACAGGCAGTAAATGTTGAGGAGGATAAATGTGTTGATTGAGAACATGCAGATAACAAAAGTTTGCAAATTCCCATGCCTTATATATATCAAAGTACCAAGGAATGGGTAATGGTAAAGTTAAGGAACACCTGGACATACTGCCCATACAAGGAACACCTAAACATGCTGCCCATACAAGGAACACCTGGACATACTGCCCATACAAGGAACACATGGATATACTGCCCATACAAGGAACACCTGGACATACTGCACATACAAGGAACATCTGGAAACACTGTCCATCCAAGGAACACCTGGACATACTGCCCATCCAAGGAACACCTGAACATACTGCCCATACAAGGAAAATCTGGACACATTGCCCATACAAGGAACACCTGGACATGTTGCCCATACAAGGAACACCTGGACACACTGTGCATACAAGGAACGCTTGGACATGCTATCCATACAAGTAACACCTGGATATACTGCCCATAGAAGGAACACCTGGACATGCTGCCTATATAAGGAACACATGGGCATAGTGCCCATACAAGGAACATCTTGAAACACTGCCCATCCAAGGAACACCTGGACATACTGCCTACACAAGGAACACCTGGATATACTGCCCATAGAAGGAACACCTGGACATGCTGCCTATACAAGGAACACATGGACATACTGCCCATACAAGCACTAATATTGGAAGCAATAACATTTGTGGCAGCAACATGCATGCTGTGAAGGATAAGAAGTAAGATAGTTAACATATCCCATGTTGATGTGTATTGTTAACACATCCCATGTTTGCATGTATTGTTAACACATCCCATGTTGATATGTATTGTTAACACATCCCATGTTTGTATGCATTGTTAACACATCCCATGTTGATATGCATTGTTAATACATCCCATGCTGGTATGTATTATTAACACATCCCATGTTGGTATGTATTGTTAACACATCCCATGTTGGTACGTATTGTTAACACATCCCATGTTGATATGTATTGTTAACACATCCCATGTTTGCATGTTTTGTTAACACATCCCATGTTGATACGTATTGTTAACACATCCCATGTTTGTATGTATTATTAACACATCCCATGTTGGGATGTATTGTTAACACATCCCATGTTTGTATGTATTGTTTACACATCCCATGTTGATATGTATTGTTAACACATCCCATGTTTGCATGTTTTGTTAACACATCCCATGTTGATACATATTGTTAATACATCCCATGTTTGTATGTATTATTAACACATCCCATGTTGGTATGTATTGTTAACACATCCCATGTTGGTATGTATTGCAGCCCACAGGGATCTGCCACTATCATGTTGTACACAAAATAAATAGAAGATTATGATGCACTACGGTGGTACAGATTTACAAATATAAAAGATGAGATGTAAGGGACATGGTAGATGTGGGATATGTCTTGAAAAATATACTAAGATGGAAACCTTGGATGACACAAGTCATGTGTAGACAGTTCAGTAACATCTGGTGTGTGTATATGTATGTCAGTGTATGCATGTGAACATGATTACACATATGGAAGGAAGACCACTCATGAGAGTTACCTCTGTAAAAGTAAACACATGGCAAGTGTACTTGATGTCAGTATTGTGTAATGACAACTGCTGCATGCAGAGTTTCACTTTATTATATGTGGAGTGTAAAGCAGTTGTGCCTATGTAAGTATCATATTATGCATGTACTATCTGCTGCTGCCATACATGCACAATTAATACACTAGGACAAAGTACACCACTTAAAGCAGTCTACTCTCATGTTGTAAAAATAATGTCTCCTGAAATGAGCATTGTGCAGCAAGTCATAATACCTGAATCACAACATGAAACGTACCTCAGAAACAGGTGCAACAGGACCATCAGGTAGCACATGAACTGTAGAAGCTTCTAGAGGTTACATACAACAGGTGTGCACTAGCCTGTAACAAAGCTGGTGTCCTCAGTGCACTGGCCACTACCTCCATTGTGCTGGGGTCAGCAGATCCATGCTGCCATAGGCGATTTCTCAGTATTTTTGTCACAAAATGATAAATGACAATACCTCTTCCCCACCATTGATAACTTATGGTGCTTTGTGCTAAACATCGTGTAATAGAATACATCATTATACTGGGCACGCTGAAAGGAAATGCAGCAATTACTGAATGTCCATCACCTACCCATTGAAAAAACAAAACAAAATATCATAACACACATGCTGTGACACTTTGTATCTCCATTATGCAACAATACACACATCAAGATATACTGAATAAACCATTCGTGGCTGCACCACTACATTGTGAAAAAATATAATAAAAGGCATACACTGCTAGATGTCAACTTATACAATGTACATCAAGTCCCTCTTGACCTGTGCACTTACTGATGAAGAATTCATATCACAGTTGTCAGACAACCCATACTTGAATGGATAATCTGTGCATTGTGTTTGAATGCATATTACTTCCATTAAAATGAGCACAAAACTTGGCCTTTCTTTCCCCATTTGTACTTCTTTCCAGTAAATCATTTTGCAAAAATCAGTTTTCTTGGAGAAAATAATCCTGTTTCTTAGCATTCTCTTATACACTCAGTAGTTATGCCTTGCCAGTCTCAAACACCTGCCATTCTGAGTGCATACTCAACAGAACTATATATCAGCCATTGATAATATAGAACTGATCATATCTGAAATGTCACAGAGCACACAACTGATGGGATTACAATAGTGTCTTGACATAGTTATGCCTCCACTAAAATATTGTATGGAACTCAAAAACCTTTAGCCATTGTAGTATTTACACTATATCACCATCTGTTGGGTAAGTCAGTTCTGTCTATCACTGTTGTCTCACATACATACATACATTATGAGATTCAACCCCCTGCCTGTCTAGGTCCACACTCTGTAAAACTGTTTATTATCTGCTAATGCCATTTAGAAATCATATGCAAAGGAGTCAAAAGCACAAACTTGGAGGGATGATGTCAGTGTTGTGTTTGAATGCATATGGCTCACTTAAAACATGTTTGAGTGATCAAAATCTTGTAGCCATGTAAGTCTGGGCATCCAAGTGCTCCGGATTATGCTGAATGCACCGCATTTAACAACAAGCAAAGCCACTGTTCTCCATTGAACAGCTGTGGCTCCGCTACATGGATTCTGATTGGTTTGTGTACCGCAATTACTGCCAATCGGCATCATAGTACAAACCAATGCATAGCTCTGCCGCCCTTCCACATTACACAGCATTGGCTGTGCTCAGCAGTTTTTGATTGGCTTGTAGACCACATTTACAGCCAATCATGAATGCAGTCTACGAGACAATCAAGTAAAGCTTCTCAGGAGGATGGGAGCCAATGTGAGCTCCCCAATGCAGGCCAATCGCATTACAGGAAGCCTTTTCATGCCAAAATAATGGCTTGAAAAAGGCTTCCAGGAATCAGGGATTTTATTTTTTGCCGCAACAAGGAAGACTGGAAAGAAGGAAGGAGCGGGTGTGGTTTGAAGACGTCGGGACTTGGATGCCAGCCTGCCAGGAGAGGAGTCAGTGAGCTGAAGGGACTTCAGGGATCTTGATGCTTTGGTGTATCCAGATCGGTCAGAAGGCTGCGGTTTTATTTTGCTGCCTGCTGGACAACCAGGATCATCATAGTTTGTGCCGTGGATTATTTGTGCTACTGCTGGTGAGTCTTTGGATTGTGTTGAGCTGCTGGTGTTGTTTGCATAGGCAGAGGTAAGTCTTTTAGCTGCAATGGTTATCTCTGTAAGTATTTCCCTATCCTTGAGAACTGGTATGCTAGCACAGATCCTGTTATTGTAGCAACTTTCTAAGTTTATAAGAGCAATATTTAGTGTCCCTATTTTGTGCTGCTTGTCCCTAGTATGTCTCTGAAGTCTGAAAGTAATTGAGCAATTATATGCCAATACAGATTCTGTTATTCTAGCAACTTTTTAAGTTTATAACAGTAATATTTAAAGTGTCACTATGTTTGTGCTGCTTGTCCTCCTATTATGTTGGGTTTTGTCCAGATTTCTTGCAGTAAGAAGTTGAGAAGTATGTCAGGGGGTGTCAAAAGTGAGTTCTTTATGGTAATGAGATGCTGTAAAGTATCTGGTTTTGTTTTTTAGTAGAATCATCTGTGTGACTTGTAATATGTCTGTTTAGAAAATGCAGTAAATGTGATTTTTACTTTTGTAAAGTGCTGGTTTCATTTACTTATGGTGCACTTATGGTACTGCAGATTATAAAATAAAGGTTTTTGATCTGAGAAGTGTCTTATTGAATTTTATAGATGTTCTACCATGCTTCATGGCAATGGCACATTTCTCGCAGTGCAAAAATAGGGTGTTCCACATTTTGGCCATTTGTCACACATGGTTAGGGTTTGTGTTCCACATTGGCCTCTTAGCAGGTTGAGACCTATGATGTAAGTGCTACCCATATGCTGAATTAAACACATTACATGTCTTCAGGAATAGCAAGACCAGCTATGTTATATGGGTTGGAGACAGTGGCACTGATGAGAACACAGCAGTTAGAGCTGGAGGTGGAAGAGTTAAAGATGTTAAGATTTGCATTGGCTGTGACGAAGATGGACAGGATTAGAAATGAGTATATTAGAGGCTCAGCTTAGTTTGGATGGTTTGGAGACAAAGCCAGAGAGGTGAGATTGCATTGGTTTGGACATGTGCTGAGGAGGGATGCTGGGTAAACTGGGAGAAGGATGCTAAGGATGGAGCTGCCATGTAAGAGGAAAAGAGGAAGGCCTAAGATAAGGTTTCTGGATGTGATGAGAGTGGACATGTAGATGGTTGGTGTAACAGAGCAAGATATGAAGGACAGGAAGAAATGGAAACAGATGATCTGCTGTGGGAACCCCTAATGGGAGCAGTCGAATGAAAAAGTAGAAGAAAGAATTCATTGCTACATAATTTTAAACCACAGTCAGAAAATGCATACTTGAACGGATAACATCAGTATTATGTTTAAAGGCATATGTCTCGCCTAAAATAAGTTTGAGTGATCAAAATTCTGTAGCCATGTAAAGGTTTCCCCTATGTTGAATTAAACACCTCATACCATTTCATAACACCATTGCTGTATAATTTCATTTACATGTTACTGGATTTGAATCACAATCTTTCTAAATCTGCACTCTATAAAGCTTTGTATTAACTACTTCTGTCAAAGGAGACTTTAATGTACATATCCTTTGGCTGTGTTAGTGATCACACAAGTGTGAGTCAGCTATATCTTTTGGGGAAGCCAGTCCTGTCTGTTATTATTTATTTAAACAAAATAGTGTAAGAAACTTCTCTGCGTAGAAGATTTTCAGTCCATATATATCTAATTAATCTCTGAATATTAATCAGATAAGATAATGGTAGTAGATGTAGTGAACTTAAACTCATCCTTAGGAAAAAAAAATATATATAATTTGAAGTATTAATACAGAATTACTAAGTATTCAAAAGTAATCCAAGTAGGGTAGGCAATCTGTTTCCAGTCAAAAATCCTTTTTTAAGTACACAGACAAGCGATCCAAGTAAAACAAAAAATAACAGAGTAATAGTTTTTCCTCACACACTTTCTAAATAAATATATACTTTTTATCAGGGAAGGGAGTGGTTTATTGTGCTGTAAAACAAAGTGCTATTGGTATACATGTTAAATTCACATCCCTTCCCCCATCAATGTGCAATTTGAGCTGATCCTGCCCTACTTAGGAGCAGTCATAATAATATAGCTCTTACATACTTTAAATAAAATTAATAATGATGTGGTACCGCTTATTTAACCAGATTATTAAGTCTGTGATTTTATCCAAGATAATATACTACATGGCTGAACATATATAAACTTTAGACCATATGGCACTCTAAAAATATATATAAATATATACATATACACTTTGCATGCAAAAAATCCATTGTAAAAATTGCATTCTATTTCCATAACCTACAATACTAACTTATCGTACAATAATATTTTTGTAGATAGTTTTTAGGGTTCTTGTACAGAGACCTGAAGAAGTCTATAAGGATGAAAGCGATCTTTGTTAACAATAGGTTATGGAAATAGAATATGATTTTTACAATGGATTTTTTGCATGCAAAATGTATATGTATATATTTATATGTATTTTTAGATTGCCATATGGTCTAAGGTTTATATATTTCCAGCCGTGTATTATATACTGTCTTGGTTAAAATCACAGACTTAATAATCTGGTTAAATAAGAGGTACCACATCATTATTAATTTTATTTAAAGTACATAAGGGTTATATTATTATGACAGTTACTAGGTAGGGCAGGACCAGCTCGAATGTTACACTGATGGGGGAAGGGATGTGAATTTAACATGTATACCAATAATACTTTGTTTTACAGCACAATAAACCACTCCCTTGCCTGATAAAAAGCTTGTGAGGAAACTATTACTCTATTTTTGTTTTATTGGATCATTTGTCTGTGTACTTAATAAAGGATTATGACTGGAAACAGACTGCCTACCCTGCTCAGATTACTTTCAAATAATTAGTAATTCTGTATAATATTTTAAATTATATATTTTTTATTATTTTTTTTTTTTACTTGGGACGAGTTTAAGTTTGCTACTTCTACTACCATTACCTGATCTGATTAATATACAGTGATTAACTAGATATATATGGACTGAACTTTTTCCACACAGAGAAGTTTCTTACACTGTTTTATTATTTATTTACAGACAAGATTTGAATCCCTGCCTATCTAGGTACACACTCTATCCAACTGTGTACTAGCCACTAACACCATAGGAGAAGTGTTATTACAAGTGTGAAACAGAACACATTTGAAAGGATGGCTTCATCATTGTGTTACAAAGAGAGTGGAAGAGTTGGGGAATTCCTCTTCCTGTGTAAATGTTTCCAGTGACTAGAAGTGTGCACATCAGATATGTTGTATAAGCCAGTCCTACCTGTCACTATAGTCACATACAGTCTTATTTAGGCACTGATGGATTCAACACCTGTCTATTTTTGTCTACAATCTGGAGAAATGTGTATTAGTTGCTCATGCCACAAGAAAGTTTTACTTAAGTGTGAGACAGAGCACATTTGAAGTAATGACACCATCATTCTGTTGTAAGGCAGACCTTTTGCCTAAAAATGGATTGGAATTGTAGGGGAGCCCTTGTGCGGTGTATATGAGTGAAAGTGTACACACCAGATCAGCTGGATAAGGCAGTCCTACTTGTCACTGTAGTCACAGACAGGCTCAATAATTAATCATTGCTGGATTTGAACATCTGCTTATCTAAGACCACAATTGAGAGAACATTATATTAACTGTAAACACCACAGGAAATGTTTTACTATAAATGCGAGGCAGAACACATTTGGAGGGATGATATAATCATTGTGTTTTAAGGCAAATGTTTAGCCTAAAGTGACTTGACATTACTGGGGGGCCTTTCCCTGTGTAAATGTTTCTACTGAGTAGAAGTCTACATCTACACAATTGAATTGCTAGCTAAGCCAGTCCTGCCTATCACTGTAGTCATATGCAGTATCACTAGTTAGTCATTGCTGGATTTGAACACCTACCTATCTAAATTTACAATCTAAAGAACATTTAATTAACTACTAATGCCACAGGAGAAGTCTTACTGCAAGTGTGAGAGAACACATTTGAAATAATGACATCATCCTTGTGTTGCAAGGCAGTTGTTTGGCCTAAAATGGATTGAAATTGTTGGGGGAGGCTTCTCCCTCTGTAAATGTGTTCTGAGTGGAAGTGTACACACCAGTTCTTCTGGATGTGCCAGTCCTACCTGTTAGTATAACCAAACACAGTCTCACTAGTTAGTTATTGCTGGATTTGAAAACCTGACTATGTCCACAATCTAGAGAGCATTACATTAACTGCTAAAACTATGGGAAAATTCTTATTACAAGCATCAGACAGCCCATAGTTGTAATTTTCAAGACATATGTTTGGGTGAATGACCAATGTGGTGTGACTGGAAAAACAGCAATGTGTTGATCAGAGCTCAAAACGCACTCTTGTAATAACTCATATATCACATCAGTCACATTAATTGTTGTGTCCTGAATGATATATATCTACATATGTATATCTATATGTGTGTGTGTGTGTGTGTGTGTGTGTGTGTGTGTGTGTGTGTGTGTGTGTGTGTGTGTCACATTAGGAATTATGTGATAGGTCATAGTTACAAATGCCAACCAATGGAGTGCCACACATGGATTTCACAAGATCATTATATGAAATTCTGTTTTTATTTGGGGTGTGTTTGACAACTCTTTGTGATGTGTGTACAGTGTGCAAGCAAACTACAAGCCATGAAAGAAAAACATACACACTGTACTCATTAATACTACTCTGCAAGTACTTGTCTAATTATACTACTTTATAAACACACACATGGAAGGATAATTTGTTTCAGTGCAAAAGTCATTTACATCATGGAGTAACTAGACAGCACCACTGTGTACTCCTCATATCTCAACTAAAATAAATCAATAAACCATACATAAGTAATACAAGCCTCTGACACACTCAGTCTGTCACAATTGCTTATTGAGACACACTAATGCCAAGCTCCTTTGTGTAGCCAATAAAGTACTAATGTATGCATAATGATTTTTTGAGTTCTTAATTTAAAATGGAAAGTAGCAGTGGTCTATGTTTCCCAATGTCAAGCATCATTCAAAGGAAGAGTACAGGTGTACATGTGCAGGTATACAAACATTTTTGTTTCTGAGCCATTTCATGTTGTGTTACGGTTCGGTATGTCATCATTGCAACTTCTGTTATGCTGACTGCAGTCAAGCTTTCAAAATAGAGAGCAAGCATGGTGAGGATACTGGTAGACTAAATAAGGAATAAGCAGGATACTGGAGGGGATAACATATCTATCCAGTGCATTACAAGGAAAAATGTTATGAGAGAGAAAACTTTAATATTTGACATAATGCTGTATTTGAACATCTGGCAATGTTAATCAACATTCTTTACACCTGAGCATTATCTAACTCTGCCACAGAGAAAGTCAAATGTCAGCTAGCAAACATCACACAGTTGAAGTGACAATGAGAAAAGTATGAAGCAAGGGACTATGAGTGCATCAGAGTTCTCAACAGGAATGAGATTTCAAATGTCCCATATGTTGTACATTAAACTCTGGAGCCTGTTATACATCTAATAATGGCTGCCTTCTCAAATTGCTATTGGCATTGTTTTATGTCATGCAGCAGGGCTAAGCACAGTAGCATAAAGGACAACCCATAATTTTGTGCCATAGGAAGTGAAGTGCTATTCTATCACTTAGCATTGCTTCTTGATGCCAAATATCATGCAAATACTGAGGACAGGAATAGACAGATTGATTTATGGGTCATTTGTGGCTGTGTGTGTCGTGTATGAATCTATTTTTGACCAGATGAAAGGACCAAAATGAGCTTGATAGAACAGTGGTGAAAATGGGGAGTACCCAGAGGCTTGGACACTGGAGAAGTTGTTAAGGAATGTGTAGGATAATGGTGGGAGAGCACCATAGCTAACCACTTCTTCACAAGTTAACATTATATTCCTGCACAGGAATGCAACATAAAGGGTGTGTGATAACAGCTTAAGAATGTTGTGCAACCAATTAGATCAAATCAAGTGTGTCATGCACACACATATATGTGAAGTGGAAAGCTATGTATGGGTATATTTTGGGGGGGCAGGCATCCTTTTCATCTTTTTTGCGAGACGAATATTGGGGAAGGTAGTAAGGAATATGTATGCATGTATGTAGGGTAGGTTTGGTAGCAAATACAGCATAGAAGGAGATGGTGATGCACACAATAGGTTGGGGAAACTATGAGTGAGATAGGTATAGGATTTTGGAAGTGCATTTTCATCCATCATGAGTACAGTGGGAATCTAGTTCTCTCTCTCTGAACTGTCACCACTGTGTCCTGTTCCAGACATCTTGAGCAGTGCCAGATGGGGCAGTGATTTGGCTATTCAATGCAGGATTCATTTACATTTTGCTGATGTGGACACTAAGGCCCCTCTCCATTATTTCTTACACCAGCCCTGTCAGCTATTGTTGGGTGACACAGTCACCATCTCCACTGGCACTATATTTCCAAAGTACCAGTGCACCATCCCCGGGACAGAGATACCTGATGTCTGTGGAGTAAGTAGTACAGGAATTGTGGAGGCAAAGATGACAGGTTGTTACCCAGAAGTGTTGGGTGCCTGTGTTGCCTGTGGGGGTGTCACCACAGCCCCTTGTGGAGGGATGACAGTCCAAGCCCCCATGGCCAGCGTAGCTCCTCATGCTGCTGGGCATTCATGTTGCAGCAGTAATTACAGTCCAAATGTCATTAAAGAAAAAATATAAAGAGATAGAATGGAAAAACAATATAGAAAAAATATTATGATTTCAATATATCGTGTCCATGCATATTTCTACATAACTATTTACCTTTGTCACATCCATATATGAATATGAAGAAATACATGTGTGTTATAGCGCAATCTCACCAATATTACACACATTATACAAATAGTATGACTACTGGACATCTGCTTTATACATTGCAAATTATAAAATATCTATGTTAAATGAGTAAAATGTTATTCTAAGCTATCGTTTGCAGACTAACAAACATTAAAGTAATGCAGATAAATTGCTGTTGCTTGGATTTGAACCCACAACCATCTACATTGACTTAAAAATTGGCTAATGCAATGTTGCAAGAGAGCTATTTTTGTAGGTATGCACAGTGTGCAAATATAGAGTATGCCTACTCATGTATTATTGTGTCAAGCCTTTATGGACTGATATCCATACAACTGATAAAATAATTTTACCATCACAGCTATTATAAAATGGCTAGCAGTCATACCTGAGGCATATTTACCCCATGCCTCTCTGAGTGGTTGTAGTCAATCCTGGTGAGCCTTATTATTTCATTCAATCTCTGCAGAAGCTACACAAAACAGAAAATAAATATTAATGGACACTTGTCTGTGTTGGCAAGTGATGGTATTTTATTGCCAGGTAATGGGCCACTATGCTTACTCAGGTGACTGGGGGTCTGATAATATTCCTTTCAGTGAAAGAGGTTCTGCTTGCACCGTTTGAAGTCACGATAATGGTGATAACATTATTAACCTGTGCATGGAATGCCAATTGAACTGGTGACAGCCTTGGCCATGCAATTCCAAGCCCCAGCCTTGCACTATGACCTGCAGTAGCCATCAGCTATAATATTTAACTTATTTATTTTATTTATTTATTTCCATCTGTTTACCAGGAGTGTCTGACCAGGCTGAAAAAAGGCTCGTTTTCAGTGGAGGCCCAGGGAGAAAAGCTCCACAATATAACCAACATGAAACCAACATTAATGAAGAACCCAACAAAAATGTTGGACTCCTCCTCCTCACACCACCTTTATGCTCTAAATGAAGAGCTGCCCTCACCATTGCCTGCCATGTCTTTTCAAAAATATCAGGAAAAATGGCAGGAATTGGTACCCTATTCAGATCTCACGTATACTGGCTTGTGCACAATGGTGGACAAGCTAGACAACTGCAAGTGTGTGATGGAAAGTGCAAAAAACACGTATAAAATGTTTGTATGATTTCTTCAATGTCTACTTTAGTTGAGAAGCACTGAAGTAAGACTTGGCAATGTGTAATGGTCAGTGTATTGTATTAAGAAATGTTCCATAAAAACTAAAGCAAATTCTATTTAATGTTGATATTTTAGTCACATTTGAGGTGATAGTGCCAGCTGTAGACATTCTCTGGGATGGGTGATAGCATTCATAACATGAACATTGTCATTCACTGTTGTTTTTATGTAAATTTTCTTTACATACAACATAATGCCTTGGAGGCACCTAAAATGTTACAAATTGTGAGTGACAGCACTTTGGAATTGAACCCATGATAAATAGTAACCTGAATATCTTTAGTCTGTGTAGTAACTGTTAATGCCACACAAGAACTGGCATTCCCATGGTGTAAATTGATGTATATGGTTTTGGAAAGGACTGGATATAGGCCTACTTCTGGCAACCCAGAATGCTGCCCTTTGATATCTTATGCTATTGGGTGAATATTTTGAAGCAAATGTGTAGACGTGTGAAAAAGTTTCCATTTCATTGATTTTTTTGTAATATTTTTAATGCAAATTGACACATGTTGAAGCCCATCTTTGCCGATGGCAAAGTCTAAGCACATACATAATTTTTTCTGAGTTTTTGCCATAGGACATGAAGCACCAGTTCTTTATAGTAATTCATGCATCCTAACAGTGCTCCCTGCCAATTGTCATTCACAGAAAAAGAAATACCTTTAAAATTGCAGACTTTGTGTGATAATACGCTGTTTTCATTAACATTATGATGCATTTATGTTATAACATATTGAAGAGTTTATAAGAGGTAATACAGCATATATCAGTGCAATTAAACTTGGGGTAATAAAACTACATACCATTGAAGCCATGATCATGCATACTTTTGAAGCTGTGTTGCTGTGTTCTTCATATTTCTCTAAACCATTATGTTGCTAATTGTGCTATCTCATACATTTGCACAAGTACTATTTGTAGCAGCGTGCACATACAAGTGTGGTTTTACTATAATCAGTGCTGTGAGTACTGCAGGTGACACAGATCATATTTATCTTGTTTTGTATCCATTATACACACTTGCATTGCCATATTCACATTTAAATTGCATGCCTAATTCAGGTTCAAGTCATCATCATCAGCCCCTTTTTTCCCATTTTTTTTCTACACGGGTTTGGGGTATCATGTAAAGTGTGGCAACTCTCTCGATTCAGTGCCTCACTCCTGCTTTTTTCAACACTCATGCCTGGCTATCATAGATTTTCTTTCACACAATCCATCCACCTCTTTGCTGGACATCCTCGCTTCCTCTTACCTTCTTCCTGTCTGTCCCAAATCTTCCTCACCAGACTGTCTTCTGCTTTTCTGCACGTGTCCAAACCCCAGTAATCCGTTCTTGTTGATCTTTTCTGCAAGTGGAGCTACTTTGGCTGCTGCTCTTATGTCCTTATTTGTTTGTCTCACATTGTGCATCCTACATCCCCTTTTCAGGTACTTCAATTCCATCACTTCTATCTTCCTCAACTGTTTTGCCTTTACTGCACAGGTTGCTGTACAATACAGTAATACTGGTCACATCACTGTCTTGTACACCTTACTTTTCATCTTCTTTGGCATTCTTCTGTCACAGACTACACCTGACACTCTATGCCAGTTGGCTTCAGCCCCTCTGATTCTAGCTTTGACCTCTTCGTTCAGACTTCCCTTCTCCTCAACCACCCCTCCCAAATACTTGAAGTTGTTTACCCATTCCACTATCTTCCCTTCTATCTCAGTTCTCAGCTTCTTCTGATTTCCCCAATTTGCTGCCATTACCACCATCTTATCTGTGTTTAGTTTCATTCAATGTGCTTCAGTTTTGCATTCCATTCCCCTATCCTTTGCTGAAGTTTTGGCACAAAGTCTGCCTGTAATGCCACATCATCTGCATACAGAAACTTTGTTGATCTGTCCCCTCCAACAGGTTCAAGTACAGAAAATAAAAAAAACATGTAATGTCACCTCTAAACTATCCATAATGTGGATTCAAAACCTGCACTGCTTGTGCTGTTGTTCATAATATACCTCATTAACACATTGCTCCATTGACAAAGTTGCACATCAGATGGATTTTCTGCATTCAGTACTGTCTAATGTGCTGACTAAGGTACACTGTTAACAGTTTCATTTGTGGGACTGACGGCTATGTCTTTTGGCATGCAAAATTTTGAGTTTTAGCCATGGGAATAAACTGTCATTAACTGGGAATCACCACTAATGGGCACCATTGTGAGATGCCAACTATCACACAAAAGGTGAAGCCAATAAAATATATTTAATCATAAATCACTGTGATGATTTCTTTATTTCGTGGCCTCATACAGGTTAAAGGTTGATAGTAACAACCTCTAACTTGACAGAGACATCATCTTGTCTAGATTCGAATTCTGCAACTATGGCATTACATGAAACATTGACATGATTAACAGTGTTAGCCACCTGAACATTGACAAGCATTGCACTCCTGAAATTTGCATTTAGATGGTCATATACCCATGTGATTACACAATTATTTGTGCTGTCACAGTAAACTTCTGTGTGAATATAATCCTTGCAGAAGCAATGATAATAAAACATGGGAAATTACAAACAAATGTCTGCATGAAAAGAGTGTTTGTCTTCTTTTTCTATGCATTACTACATTGTAATCCCTTTGTACCATGAATGAATTTACTTTTTCAATGAGTGAGAAGTTTTTTTGGTATTTCTACATTATATAAATATATATATATATATATATATATATATACACACACACACACACACACACACACATACACACACACACACACACACACACACACACACACACACAAACACACACATACATATGCACTTATATATACACATGTATACATATGGTTCCACTTCAGAATCTCGAGCTACTGAAAACTCGAACTTCATACGGTCGAGACCATATGATCAAGTTTTCAGAAACTTCAAATTCTGAAGTGTGACAAAAAAGACTTAAAGTTAGGTTTAAAGAAGTCTGTTGCAGGGGGACAAGTCCCCTTGTGCCCTTCCTAATTACATATACCATCTCCATGATCGCACTACAGCGAGGAAATGGGAAATCTCCCATTTTGTGCTTCTGTATACAGTGTGGAATGGGAGAGTTCCCTTTTCCCCACTGTAGCACAATCTTGGAGTTGATATATTTAAGTAGGGGGTGTGAGGGGGTGCATGGGGGCTTGCCCCCCTGCAGAAATGATGTGTTTTACTTTTTATTTTATTTTAGTTCATAATTTTCAGTTTCACAAAACTCGATCATATGGTCTCGACCATATGAAATTCTAATTTTCAGCAACTGGAGATTCTAAAGTGGAACTATATATATATATATATATATATATATATATATATATATATATATATATATATATATATACGCTATGAGTTACAGCCACTTTGCCATCACAGGCACATAATCTTTTTGCAAAATGTAAAGTAAAGTGTGTATAAATGTTCTCTCCTAAGTCAGTAAATATAAAGAAAATCTTCTCAGTAATACTTTTCTGTCTGACACATTCCCTGTAAGTGTACTTTTCATTAGCAGGGGTGTAAAACAAGTAACTGGGCATGCAGAACTGTTAATGAGTCACACTTGGAAGTCATTACCTAGCCAAAGATCTTAGTACTTGCTTTTGTTCTGATCAGATGTCCACACGTCTTCCTGTAGGTACTAATACCATCTTTACCTGTCCAGCACATCCAGCAGATTGAGTGATTCAAAAATAATGAGTTAAGACCAAAGTAACAAAAGCACCATATAAGCAGAATGAGGGGCTATAGACCCTTGATTGTGCTAGCAAAGACTGCTTGCTTTCCCAGGTGCTGCTAAACAAAACCGCTGCTGACTGTTTGCGATACATTTTGGAGAGCTATCTGAAAATCTTTCAAGGTATGTAATGTTCATTATATATACTGCTTACAGGTTTACATTTTGAATGCTTTTAGTCCCAATGAGTGCTGTCTAACTATGCATAGTTCTATTTTTGTAATAAACATGCAAACACTTATTATTTTCAGTTCTCCTTTACTTTTATTTCATAGGTTTCTGGCAATATTCTGAAGATGTTCAAACATGTCTGACTTGTAGCAGCTTATGTGGGTTATTGTTGCATTAAGAAACTATTCTCTGTAGCTGCCTAGTAGTTGGAGATTTGACTATTCTTTTATTTCCATGACATCAGTGCTCATTAATTTCTGTAGTCATAAGTTGTTTCCATTTGGGGGTGCATATGGGAATTTTATAGGTCTTGTCTTGATATACTTCAGATATGTTTTTTTTATATTTTAAACACTAGTAGTTTCTCCCTGGTATTAGATCAGCCTGTAATCCCCTTACTCCATGTTATGCTGTTTGCATCTGACATACTTTTTTCACATTGTAACAGGGATATGGTACTTAAATAAAAAAAAGAAGTCAAGCTCACAGAAACCTCATTCTTACATGCTGGGATAAGGTCATAGTCCTGGCCTTCTGTCTCTATAGGGCACGGTTCCTAGATAGTCATTTAATTGACAAGCCCTTCCATCACTGTGTTTGGTGGAAGCAGGTCAGTGATGTAAATGCTGTGGGTGAACATTGCTGTGACTACAAAATTGTCAGACATAGGGCCAGTGATATGATCAAGAAGGCTAATGATGAAGCCAAAGCTATGGCACAGAAATGAAGAGCTAATGAGGGTGGGCCTTCTACCAAACCACCACTCACTGAAATGGAGGAGTTCCTGTCAACTGAAAGGGATCCAGGAAGCTGAGATGAGTTCCACAGTGCTGTCATGGATGTGGGGACAGTGTTGGGGTTATGATTAGAGGATTTCTACTAGGGATGGTCTAAGTATGGCTTGCACGAAGGGGCCACCTGGATACATAATAATTTTCACTTGTTTTAGTCTGCTTAACATCAGTATAGTTATTAGTTTTAGTGGTCAAACATGTATTAGTAGTAGTAATGGCAGCATTAGTAGTAGCAGTGGTAGTAGTAGTAACGGCAGAAGTATGAGTTGCAGTAATTGTGGTAGTATTAGGATTAGTAGTAGTAGCAATAGTTGTATGTGTTTTACTGCTTATGTAAATGCTCGCAAATGTTACTGACTTACATTTAATGTCTTTATATCATAAACCATAAGCGACCTAATTCTGCAGTCATTTAAAGTAACTGGATGCTATTTTATGTATAAGAATGTGTTTTAAAGACTATGCAAAGGCCTGCACATGTTCCTGACTAACTCTAGGCACCTTTTAATCATAACGCATTAGCGACCTAGAGCTGAAGTCATTTAAAGTTAAAATTTCAGTATCTGCTGTGTATGTAACTAAGCTGAAGTCATTAGATGCCATTTCATAGTATTAGAATGTTTCTCTTTAACTGCATACTTTATGGAATATGAAGGCATTTGAGTGTGTTTGTGGCTAAACAGGATAGCTGTTTTAGCCTGCTAGTACTAATATTCAACCTTATTAACACTAATACTCATATCTCTCTCCTCACTTGTATCATAGGTAGCCCCCCTCCCTTGCCTAGCTTCCTGTGGTTCCCAAGACCTGACAGCGGCCCATCAGGACCACAAAAGAAAACTAAACCTGCAGCCTCAACTCTTCTTAAAAATCAGGGTAAACACAAAGCATTAGTACCCTATTCAGAGAGAACTATACTGTCCTTGTTAAGAACCTGACACTCTTGAAGACTTTAATAATACAAAGCGTGTAAACAATGTATCTTTATTAATTCAGCACTAGTAACTCCATTGTGTTGAGTTATTCTACTGGAAATTGTTACCTTTAAGACCCTGCAAAATCTCCTGGCAGTGTAGGCCCCGCTCCGCCTCGCCCGCTTGGCTCCGCTCCGCTCCCCTCCCTGCCCCTTATCCCACCCGCCCCAGTATCCCTACTTTTATAGCTACAAATAGTCCCTCCCACTTTCCCACTTAACAAATCCAAGGCTCCCTTGTCAAACTCCATAACTCCTCCCACCCCAAGGCCCAACCCTCTAACAAACCTCACACAAAGTCTCTTCCCCCACTCGATACCTACTTCCCTATTTCAGTATGGCAAATTTCACTTATACTATTACCCCATCATAATTATACTTCTCATCACCACCTATATCCTAACAAAATATGAAAACCAAACTCTTATAGGCATTCCTTTCCCTATGTGCCACACTAACTTCAAATTCAATCTCCATGACAGTTATATACCACCCTCAATCTACCAGGACAAAAATATATATATAACACCCTAAAATTCCACATAACAAAACTAATCTCAAAATACTATTTAAACTACAAAGACTTTTAGTTTACTTGAAAAATTGTATTAACATCGATGGAGATATTCACCCAAACCCAGGTCGCACCACTATGCCAATCTCTAATCCCGAGAATTTGACCCGAAAATCTACTGACTGCCTTCTAACACTACACTTGAACCTAAGAAGCATTAACAACAAAATTCACAACCTTCATGCCATCATAGCTAGTCATTCCCCTGACATCATGTGTCTAACCGAAACTTGGCTAAAACCCACTACTAAGAATGAAGAGATCCTCCCACCCGGGTACAATATTCTCAGGGCTGATCGTGCAAAGAAAAAAGGTGGACGAATAGCTATTATGTTTAAAAATAAACTAAACATCCTTAAGAACCAAGTACAACCTCCCATGATCTCAAACCTAGAAATTATAGCCCTACAGATCTGCCTAAACACTCAAAAATGCATCAACCTTATTGTAACCTATATCCCACCAGGGAAGAACACAGAAAACCTGGAGCAATCCCTGAGCTGGCTAGCCATCAACTACCCACAAGAAACCATAGTTCTTGGGGACGTCAACATTGACTGGTCTCTTTTCTACCCATACAACTCCACAACCTATTAACCTACATGGTTTTTCCCAAAATATCCTATCCCCAACCAGAATAGGCAACTCACTTCAAAAAGAAAGTATAATTGACTGGATCCTTACTAATAGAGACTCTAATAACTACACCACTGGTACCCTTCCCTGTGACCTCAGCGATCACCTAATAACTTATATCATTAAACATAAATGCCCAACTTCTAACACCCCCCTATATAGATTAATCAGAAACAAAAAAAAATTCGTCCCTCAATTATTTCTTGCTGACCTGAAATCCTGCAACTGGACCATATTAAAGACTCTTCCACTAGAAGAGAGTGTGTCCCACTTCAATGACACGTTCCTTAAAATACTTGACTCACATGCTCCACATAGACAAATTAGAACCAAAACTCGCATAGCACCTTGGCTCACTACTGATACTAAATCCAAAATCAAACTTCGTGACCTAGCCTGGGACAAATGGAGAGCCACAAAAACCCCCCAAGACCGTTGTAAATTTCAACAACTAAGAAATGCCACGAAAACTGCCATAACCCAAGACAAAAAATATTTCTGCAGCCTCCAGCAAAAACACCAGAACAACCCAAAGAAATTCTGGGCAGGCTTTAACAACCTTCTGCACCCAGGCAAAACTTCCACCCCAACCCCTGAGAAACTCTTGGAGAAAGGCCAAGAAGAAGTAGCCAACACCTTTAACTCCTTCTTCACTGAGACTATCCAAACCCTAGCCAGTCACCTTACCTCCACTTCCCCACCTGCTGCTAAACTGCATCGTGACAACCCTACCCCCTTTAATTTAAAGCCAGTCTCTTCCTCCTATGTACGCTCCCTCCTAAAAAAACTCAAACCAACTACCCTAGCTTGACCACCTTCCTCTTGGGAATTCTTACAAATTGCATCTGATGAAATAGCCTACCCCATAACAATCCTAATAAATAGAACTATAACTGAGATGAACATTCCCTCCATTTGGAAGACTTCCTATATCATTCCACTTCACAAAGGAGGTACCTCCTGGAAATGTCAAATTATAGACCAATAGCCATTCTGTCCCCGATAGGAAAATCATGGAAAGATGCATCCACAAACAACTTCTTCACTATCTGACCTCTAATAATCTCTTGTCCAATGCCCAGCATGGTTTTCGCCCGCACCATAGTACAACTACTGCCCTCCTTTCCTTTATTGACTCAATCAACAACAATCGCAATAGCAAACTCATATCATCTGCCCTCTTTCTGGACCTATCAAAAGCATTCGATATGGTCAATCATCAATTCCTTCTCAACATCCTTGAAACCCTACGTCTGGACACTCCAGCACTAAACTGGTTCAAGGCCTACCTCACTGGTAGGCAACAAGCTGTCCTATGGCAAAACAGAATATCAGGACTGCTCCGAATACCATAGGCGTTCCTCAGGGCTCGATACTGGGCCCACTTCTGTTTTCCATCTTCATAAATGACCTTCAATCAGTCATCCCTAAATCCACCTGCATACAATATGCCGACTCCACCTTAATCTGCTCCGACGTCTCCTCTCGAATCTCCAAATGACCACACAACATTGTTTTTCACTAGTTGAAAATGGTTCACTGACTTAAAACTTCTACTTAACCCAGCTAAAACCAAACTATTACTTTTCTTCCCCAACGTCTTCTCACCTCTAGGTAAAGAACTCCCAAACACTAACAACATAACCTTTCATATTAAATCCAATAATGGGACCCTCATAACCCCTGTCACCAGTACCAAACTGCTAGGTGTCACTATTGATCATAAGCTCAAATTTGACATACACATTACCCAAACAGTTAAGTCTGTTAACAAAAAACTAGGATCTATGTACAGAATTAAAACTTCCTAACTCCCACTACCAAATTAACTATTGCTCGCACCCATCTCCTCTCTTCCCTCCTCTATGCTTCCCCGATCCTCTCTTTTCTCAATAAACGTGAACTTAACATGCTCTCTCTTGCCTATAACCACATTGCCAGATTTATTACAGGTTCCCCTTATCGAACCCATCATTGCCTTAATCTGCGAAGACTTGGCTGGTTGGAACTGCCAAATCTCCTCAAACTTAGCCAACTCGCCGAAGCTTATAAAATAATCAACCATCCTGATAGAACTCCCTCACTGTGCAAAATTCTCACTCCATATACTAACCTCAACAGTCTCCGATCATCAAACAGCATCCAGATCCTAACCATTAAAGCAAAAAACTCAGGTGGGGATGCCCTTTACACCAATTCCATTGGCAAGCAGTGGAACTCCCTGCCAAACAACCTTAGACTTACTACTTCGCTCAATCATTTCAAAGCTAACCTTAAAGAATATCTCTCCACACAATGGACATGCCCATGTCGTGAACCTGACTAACTACATATCTCATAACTTCTAGTTCCACTTCCCTAGCCCATTTCCCTAATTGCAGATCTCTAAAATTTCTCTTTCCTTTTAGTAATAAGGAAAATCTCTGATTTCAGTCTATTTTCCAGTATCTGTAACAAAATCAATGTTTTGTGTATAATTTCCTGTCTGTCCTTTTGTCTTATACAACATCTATGTAAATTTTCATTCTTGCATATGTAAGCTATATTCTCTTGTTGTAACAATACTTTGAATCTTGCAATTTAATTATGTACTTCTATTGTGTATTGGAGCTTTTCTCCTCGGGCCTCTACTGAAAACGGATATGTATCCAGCTAGACCAGCCCGGTTAACAAATGTAAAATAAAATAAATAAATAAAAAATAGTAGTAGTATCAGTAGTATTAGTTGTAGTAATAGCAGTAGTATTAGTATTTGTAGTAGCAGTAGTATTAGTGGTAGTATTAGTATCATTAGTAGCAGTAGTATTAGTAGTAGTAATAATGGTAGTATTAGTATTATTAGTAGTAGTAGCAGTAGTGATGGAAATCGTATTATTACTAGTGGTGATAGTTATAGTAGTAGTAATAGTAGTAGTGGTAGCACTAGTCACAGTAGAAGTACTAGTAGTGGTAGTAGTAGTAGTGATCATGGTAGCATTAGTAGCAGTAGTAGTAACAGTAATAGTATTATTGGTTGTGGTAGTATTAGTAGCACTAGTAGTAGTGGTGGTAGTATTAGTAGCAGTAGTAATAGTACTGCTAGTAGTAGTGATAATATTAGTAGCAGTAGTTATTCTAGTGGTAGTAGTAGTGGTAGTACTTGTAGCAGTAGTAGTACTAGGAGCAGTGGTGGTAGTAGTATTAATGGTAGTATTAATAGCAGTGGTAGTAGCACTAGTAATGGTAATATTAGTAGCAGTAGTAGTACTGGTAGTAGTAGTGGTAGTAGTAGTAGTGATGGCAGTATTAGTAGCAATAGTAGTAACAGTAGTAGTACTAGTAGTACCTGTGGTAGTAGTAGTACTAATAGTACTAGAAGTAGTGGGAGTAATAGTAGTAGTGATAGTATTAAACTAATATTACTTATGTAGTACAGCTTGCTCAGTTGCTTATGCAGATGATGCTGAGATTGCTCTCACCCCTACTGGGATGTCTGACTTGGGATGCTTAAGTCTGATGCACACTTATATATATATATATATATAGGTTTGATCATCTATCTGTGCACATGATGGTGACATTGCCCTACCCCCTGTGGGTTTGTTTGACATGAGGCTGATTATGCTTGACACACCAGTTGGAAACATAATACATATGCAAGCAGAATATTTTTGTTCCATTTAAAAGCTTCGTAATTGGTTTGGTCTGTATTTGTTGGATATATTTGTTCATAGGTAAGTAATAGGCAATCAATTTGCAGACCATTACAAGCCTAGCTAAAATCCCTATTCAGAAGTTCACTCTAACCTTGAGAAGGGTAAGACAAGATAGACCAGGGGAGAATTTGAGGCTGTGCATCCAGTTATCTAATTTTACCTTCTATGCTTGACACATAGCAGAAGTGTTTTTTTCAGAGGCGGGGATAAGTTGAAATATGGATCTATCATTCCAACATGTCTTATTTATCTGCTGATGAAGGTTTAATTCCTTTAGCCAGGTAGCTGACATATCATGACTTCTATAAATGGATAAGAGATCAAATGGCATTGGATCTTTCATGGCATGACAGGCTAGACATAGATCTCCATGGAGGAGTGCTTATGAGACTAAGAAAAGAGAAAGTGCTGCCAGTCTCTCCTGATAGCTATGATTTTTGAGGCCACTGATCTTTTTAATTATGAATCTCTTAGGTTTCTCAAGTTATATGAAATACGTAGATAAACACATGCCTAAAGGTGCATTATATTCAATTATGAGTCTGATGTGATATGAGTAAGGGGGAATTAAGACTTCTTTGGATCTAGTAGTGATCCCTTTGGAAATTAGATGGGCCAGATAAAAGGCTTTCCAACCTACTGTGGAGACATGATGGTCAAATCAACAAGAGTACCCAGATCTTTTACAATAGTGTTTGATTGGAGGGGCGCATCTCCTTAATAGTATGTGCAACTGTTTTTGTTTACCAAAATGAACTATGCTGCATTTTTAACATTTAATGTGAGACCGTTATATTTGCACCAATTTTTTGCCTCACAGCAAGAGGTTCTCCGGTTCGATCCTCGGCTGGGGTGCCTTCTGTGTGGAGTCTGCATGTCCTCCCTGTGGTCGCATGGGTTTCCTCCAGGTGCTCCAGTTTCCTCCCACATCCCAAAGACATGCTGTAGGTGGATTAGACACTCTAAATTGGCCCTAGGTGTGAGTATGTGCATGTGTGTGCCTTCAGTGGAAGGTTGGGCGCCGGACTGGCAACTCAACACCATAAAAACTCCACTGCCAATCATGAGCAGACCGGTGATCCTCTGTGGTGACCCCTAACTGGGAAAAGCCAAAGGAAGAAGAAGTATTTGTACCAATTTTAGTGTGATCTAAGCCATGTGGGAGTGATTGTGAGTTAGCTGAAGATCGAATAACAATACCTAATATACAGTCATCTGAAAATTTAAGTTAACCATAGGCCAGAAGTGCTGGCCTGAAGGTCTGAGAACTATATGCCAAATAGGAGAGAGCCCAAAACCACTGGGAGCTTTTTTGCTTTCAGAAGTGGCTCCTGCTACTCTAACCACACCACATAAGTGCTGCCAGATACTCAGTTAGCTATCCATTCCACAATATAGGAATTTATATTCAGATTTACAAGTCTATCAATAATCCCTGCATGGGGAATTATGTCAAAGGCCTTGGCCAGGTCTAAATATGTTTTATGCACTGCATAACCACTATCCGCTGCTTCAATTACATTTTCAAAGAAATTATTGAGGTTAAAGAAGCAGGATAAAGCCAAATTGATGAGGATCAAGGGTTAAGAGATTTTCTAAATATTTTTTTTTTTTATTATTTCAAATAAGATGTCTTAAACATTACATGAAATAAAGATAAATAACATATTTACAATTCTAAAACATTACTAACTTCAAACCATTATATAACTATTTACATTGGTGTCTATGCAAATAACATTGAAATTCTATATTATATAAAGTTAGAAACATAAGATGATATATCTTCTTCGATATTTTCAAGTATTTCCAGTACTTTCATCCAAGAGTAATAGTAAGAAGTAGATCTTTTAGTTCTGTTCTTCACTGTTAATATTTCCATGTGAGCAACTGTTGTTGTTAAAGTCTCAAATTCCTTGAACGTAGGTGAAGCCTCATTTTTCCAGTGTATAGTTATGATTTTACGTGAAATTGCCAATAGTGACCATAGGATTTTAGTGTCTTTTTTTGGTACACAGTTTGGAATAGGAGAGTTGAATAAAATTAAAGACTTTGTTAATTGAAAATTATCATTATAAACAGTCTGAAAAAAATAATTAATGGATTTCCAGTGCATATTGAGACATATACATTCATAAAAAACATGCTGCCAATCTGCTTTTATCTTGGTACGGCATCTCCAACAATGATCTTCAATAGAATACATTTTGGCTAACCTATGTGGTGTATAGAAACTTCTGTGTAGATATCTCCAAGTGAATAATTGCCAGTATTTTGATAATGTAGAAAATTTGGAAGATTTTAGAATATTACTTTTTTCTTATTCAACTGGAGGATGGTTGTTTATTAAAGTATAATAATCCCAGTATGATTTTTCATGATAGTTTTTTGGTTTTTTTAACAATTTTATAGATATTAGACAAATAACCTGTACCCTGATAAGGCTGTTTTGTGATAAGAATAAGGTATTCAATGAGTTTTGGAGCTTCATGTCTAACTGAAGGTTGCATTTGTTCTATTTTATTTATAAGAAAATGCCTTAGATTTTGTAAAAACAGCCAATTGTCTTTATTTATATTATAATTATAAATTATCTGTTCCTTTGTTAGAATTTTCCCTTTCTCTATAAGTTGATGCCAAAAGAGTAATGTTTCTTCTTTAAGTATATTTATTTTAGATATTTGGAATGTATCTAGAATATTTGGTGTAAAAGCTATAGGGAAAATAAGAAAAATCCAAGAATTAATATTTGGTATTTTGTTTATATATGTTCTGAACACTGAAAGTGTAGAACTTACATAGTTTGATGGCAATGTATTAATATTATTTCTTTTCCCTAAAAAATAATCTTTTAACATCCATATAAGGGGTGATGGTATTACTGTTAAGTTGTCTTGTATGTGATTATAATTGATTTCTATGTAAATCTGATCATTGGGCTTGTTTCCATATAGGTGTGTATGAATTATTTAACCATAGTGATATGTTTTTAATAACAGATGAGGTAATATATAAATCAATATCCGGTAAATTAATTCCACCATCTTCCCAATCTGGCAAATGTTTATTTAAGGCTATACGGGGTTTATTTGGAAACCATAGAAAATTTAAAATTAGTTTATTGTATCTTTGAATAATATATGTGGGAGGTGGCAATGAAAAATTTTGTATTAAGTATAATATTTTGGGAAATATGATTATTTTAATAAGATATAATCTGTCTGCTGTTGAAAAGATATATTTATTCCAGTAACCAATTGTTTGTTCTATTTTGTCTAGTATTTTATTATAGTTAAATATTAGAGAATCTGTTAATTCATTGAGTAGATTTATTCCCAGATATAATAATTTACTTTCTGTTACTATATATTTGGAAAATCTTTTGTTTATATTATTTTTTTTTTACAATTACAGGGCATAATTTTAGTTTTGTTTTCATTAAATTTTAAGCCTGAAATATTTTGAAATTTATTCATGGAGTTAAATAGAGCATTCAAAGACTCATTTGCATCTGAGAGAGTTAATAGTATGTCATCAGCAAAGAGTTGGATTTTAAGGTTTAACATTTTATTAATACAAATGCCCTTTATGTTATTGTTTGATCTGATTTGATTTGCAAAGGGTTCTATGAGTAATGCAAATAACAATGGTGATAAAGGGCAACCTTGTTTAGTTCCCTTTTTATTGTTATAGGGCCTGATCTATATGATCCCAGTTTAACATATGCAGTAGATTTTTCATATAGTATTTGGATAAGATTATTAAAATTAGAAGGAAAGTTATATTCTTTTAAAACTAGTGAAAGAAAGTTCCAGTTAACCGAATCAAAAGCTTTATTAATATCTAATGAGATTACATTTAAATTTAGGACTTTATGTTTGCTATAATCTATTAATGTTAGTATTCTTTTAATATTATCTGAAGTATTTCTTCCTTTAATAAAACCTGTTTGATCTTTGTGAATTAAGAAAGGAAGAAAGTGTTTGATCCTATCTGCGTATATAGCCATAAACATCTTGTAGTCTATATTGAGTAATGATATTGGCCTATATGAGGAACACTGTTTCTCATCTTTATCTGGTTTGATAATTGGGGATATCAATGAATATTTCCAAGAGGGTGGTATATTCAAATCTTTATTGGCTATATCATATACTTTTAATAATAAAGATATGGCTTGATTGGGTATTAATTTATACATTTCTGGTAGCATATTATCTGGGCCAGGTGCTTTATTTGTCTTGAGCTTTTTAATTTGTGATTTTAATTCTGTCATATTGATTGGTTTGTTTATAATGTCTATTTGTTCTTGTGTTAATTTAATATGAATATTGTTTTCTAAGTATTTTTTTATATCCTTAGTAGGTGTATCTTGAGTATTTATGGAATTATCAATGTTAAATTGGAGTCTGAATGCTTCTAAAATATCATTTAATTCCGTAACTCTTTTGTTAGTATTGGGAATAAATATTTATTTTATTTGCTTAGATTTAATTATTTTTTTGTTCTATTAGTTAAGTATCTCAGGTGTGCTGAATTAGTAGAGTATGAGTTTATTTTTATCTTTTCTAAGTTAATCATAATCTTATGGTGTAGCAATTCTGTATACTTCTTATTGATTTGTGTAAGTTCTTGAACTTGAGTAGCATTACCCTTTTGTATTTCCAGTTTCAATTTATCTGCTTTGTTTTGTAAGTCTAGCATATCTTTATTCCATAACTTCCTTTTATTTATCTACCAGGATAATATCTTCCCATATGTAACTGCTTTTAATGAATCCCAGACATATATTTCTGAAATATCTTCTGTGTAATTTATTTCTAGAAAGTTTTTGATTGTTTCTTCATAAAATTCTTTGAAATCTCTCAATTTTGTGATATAGGAAGGTATCCTAGTAATGGGATTTGAATAAAATGGTGTAAGCTCTATCTCAAAGACTATGGCATTATGATCAGATAAAGGACAATTTATGATTTTGACTTTGTCAATTTTTGTTATTAGGTCATTGGCAACATATATTCTATCAATTCTAGAGTTAGTTTTATATCTATGAGAATAAAATGTGAAGATTAGTGAGTCTGGTTCTGCAAATTCATTTATATCTTTTAAATACAATGTATCTATAAATTTTGATAGTGCTTTAGAGATGGGTTGTTTTCTTCTTTTGGATTTAGAATCTGTATCTTTTTCATTCATTATACAGTTGAAGTCTCCTGCCAATATCAGGCTACCCTTAGTTAAATGAATTATCTCTTCAAAATGCTGTTTAACTGTTTTTAATCCTAGTCCTGGGATCCAATATAGATTTACTAACATATAGATTCTCTTATTTAACTCTATTGAAACTAGATACAACATACCTGATGTATCTTGATGAGTAGTAATTATTTTAGGTGTTATAGTTGAGTTGCGAAGTAGTATAGCTACTCCTCTTTTTTTTGTTTTGTATTGAGAGTTTATTAGTACTGTGTAATTATTAATATTTAAGTTGTTTATATCTCTATCTAATAAGTGTGTCTCTTGTAAAAAGACTATTTGTGGTTTATGTAAGTTTATGTACTTGAATAGGCTTCTCCTTTTATTACTATTATTTAGACCATTAACATTTATGGATAAACATTTCATTTCCTAGTTTTGAGTTTGTTTTATGTGTGAGTTTATGTAAATATTGTTTATTCTTAGTTCCATCTTGGATACAGTATTCAAAAAGTTTTTCTTGTATGATTTTTGCATGTTTCTGAGTGACACCAGAGTGATAGAATAAAAAAAAAAAACAAAGAACTTCCAAACTTGTAATTCTTAACCTTAAAAACCATTCCCTATTGCTATGAGGTAATATACCTCTTCGTTTGGTTAGTGAATCTAACCAAACAAACTTTCTACCCTCACAAATAATATTTGGATCAGTTTCTCTTATCCTCTTAGTTTTAAATAAAGATAATTGAATAATATATTAAGATAATCTAATCAGCTAAAATATATACATATATTCTTTACTCATCTTATTGTAATTCAATAATACTTACTTCTAAGCTGGTTTCAAAAAGGTACAAATATTTAGATTAAGGTAGTATCATTTCAAAATAATTTAGGGTATTAATAAACATCATGTTAAAATCTATAACTGTATATTTCATACATCTGTTGAAAACTATTTACTGACATTACTGTATAATACAGTACCATTGTTGTGCAATTGTTTTAGACTACTCAAGTCCGAAACCAGTGTTTAAATTAATATTTGCAAAGTCATATTGGAATAAAAACATGAATAGTTCTGAAACCACATCATATTTCATGTTTAACATAAACTGATATTAATATTTCTTTAGTAGACATTAAATATGTTCCTCTGATTGCATTTTTCAGCTTTTCAATGACAATTCCCATGGCTGGAGACAACAAGATCACAATTTAGACAGCTCCCTTATCCAAGAGACCACTCATAATGTTGTTACCTGATTGAGTGTCTTGTTGCCAACACTTCCATCAACCCTCAGAGGGACCCTGCACAATGAAAACTGACACAGTACAGAGGTAAAACTGCAGCGCACTTGACCACACCCTCAAAGCAAACATCTATGTATATCACACATCAACTCCCACAGCTTAGACTGACACCCAACCAGTGAGTCTATCTGCTGACAACAAGTGCTGGAGATACAATCCTGACCTACTCAACACCAGTAATTCAATAATATGACTGAACAAAAGTATACTGGAGAACACATCAAAACAATGGAAGCTGCCAAGATTCAAACCTCCATGTACGAAAATATTACAGGCCAAAATTCCCAACCCATTTTGCAGCAAAGAGACAAAACGTATTCAAACCATGGGGTAACATCTTTACCACGTCAAAAAGGTGTCCAAGAAGCTTGTTTTTCCTCCAACATCGGAGGACAGCCACGATGATCCATGCACTGCAAGAGTACCATTTTATCCTGGCAATTGCTTCACAACTATAGAAACATTTAATCCAAATCATTAACTGGCACCACAACAATATTTCTCAGAAAAGCTGTTTTACAGCCAATGACCAGACAGAACGCATCATTGAGAGGATACATTTATCAAATGTCAAGTGCCCCAGCCATAATACAAGTGTCTCCTCAAATGAATCCCCAACGAATCTACTGCCCACCAAACTTGCAGACCAATACTGGCATCCTTTCATGCAGTCACATTGAAACACAAAAATACAGGTCCGCTGATCAGGAACAACCAGGCTCTCAACTGCCAGACAACACACCCGTCTGCAGAAAGGTCCAAGAATCATAGTTGCATTGTCAAGCATCCTTGTCCACACTAACAGTAACATGATATACCCGCATACACTAGTATTGTGTCATTCTTGATAATGTAAAAAGCCAGGCAATATTATAAGAAGGGTGAAGCCACAGCCAGGCAACATAACAAGAATAGCACAGCCGCAGTCACCATTCAGATGAGCAAACGGGAACAGCATGAGCCATCTAAGGATGGATAGCCCGTTGAGTACCTGCCACAATGCATGCCCATAATGCATGGCAACCCAGTAACAAATTAGGGTGTGGGCTAAGACTCTCCCCCTTCCACTCAAATCAGATCCAACACAATATGTGTGTAGAACACAGATGCTTCGACAAAGCCCAAAGCCACATGGGATATAAACATTGTATAATTGACACACCGGGTCAAATCCACTGTTGTTATGTTACTCATTATAGTTGCCTATACAATCATTGCTTCCACTTTCTCCATCTAGTATACCATACCGCCATCTAAATGTTTGATTTGCCAAATGCACATCCAATCTTTTTGTTGCATCCCACCTGCCCACCCGAGGGCATACCTTGGCAGCAGGACATCAGTAGTATTCTGCAGGAGCACCAGCGTGGGAAATGGCAACCCTCCCCAAAACAAACCTGTCAGTTGCTTGACATTTACTAGTTTCTTTAGAGAATTTGTAAAACAGCAGTGATTTTATTTGCTGATGATTAATTTCTGCTTTTTAAACTCTGCTGTATAAAACATAGTAAGGGATAGCTAAAATGTCTGGAAATCTAAACTGATAGAAAGACAAGCAGATATATGTCCTTATCTATCAAGGTGCTAGAAGACATCAGTAGCCATAAACTGAAAGTGCTTCAAAAATAAATATCTGTGTATATTTATATGAACCTTTTATATTATTTATGTTTCCTTAGAAGGAATTTAGGTTTCTGTATCTTTAAATGTGAACCTAGCTTATTTTCTGACTAGACGTCAATTAGAAAGAGTCAGGGGATGGCGTACACAAGTAAATGCGACAAGCAATAAGTAACTCAAGTTTCTAGTGATGTTTGTGGCTGTTAAATTGTCTCGAGAACCAAGCGGGGAAAAGGTATGTGTTTTTTCTTTTTTCTTTTCCCTCCTCTTATTTGGTGACAAACTCATGTAGTGGCACGTGAGCACTCTAGTTTATGGAGTAGTGTTCACAACTGTCAAACTTTGCATTTTAAACATGCTATGCCTTATTTCTCTACAAAAGAAAAGACAACAGGATATCTAAGCTAGTCACAAGCATCTTTCAACTCCGGATGTCTGGAGCCACAACACACATGACTTATAGCCTCAAAATATCACTTAAAACATATTTTTTCACTGGACTATATCAGTATGTGCATATGGGTCAAAGGCAGAACATCTTTTAAGATTATTTAAAGTAGTCTTATGATACATCCTAACTGAAATACTTCATTTCAAAAGCAACACATTTCTGCCCAGCATTAGCGTTTATCCAAACAGGGACACTTTTAACTTATAAAAGTAATACTATCAGGGATGTAACTAATAATAAGTTATATAGCAGCCATTACTATACCTATTAAGCAATATAACCATATACTGATGAAAGTATTATAAGTTAATGAAGATTTAATAAAAAGAAGAGAAAAATAAAAACAACAAAACACAAAGAGAGAAAATAAATAAATAAACTATTTGGGAACATTATTATGCATTGATTACTCTGATTAAGAATATGAAAATAATAGATGGATAATAATGAAAAATAGAGTAATGTTTAAATTATGCTTAGTATATTGATGTGATTTGAGATAAATGTATTTACATTTATGCTAATTTTGACATTTAAAATATAATTGAAAACAGTACCTGTTTTGGTGTAACTTGAAGACAGTAAGAACTTTTCTTTTGTTGTTAGTATTATTATTTAGATTTTTACAGAATATAACATATGTAAGATTATTTGTCCTTTAGTTTTTTTTCTTTTGCTCAACAGTTTTCCAATTATTTACTTCAGCATTTCTCTTCGGTGTACTTATTGTCCAGTCCATAGATTCTTCATGTGTTAGGATGTTGTTGTTGGTAAGGTATTTTATTGCTGAATCTACTGTTTCAAAGATTTTTATTCCATTTGGTAGAAAAACTTTCAGTCTTGCTGGAAATAAAAGATGGACTTTCAGTTGCTTTTTCTTCAAGGTTTTTTTTATTGGTAGAAATTCTTTTCTTTTTGAAACCACCTTTGTAGAATAATCATTGTCAAATCTTATTAATGAATCATTGTATTTGATGGGAGAATTTGCCCAAGCATTTCTTAATATAAGATCTTTCTCTTGTGTAGAAAAAAGTCTCACAATTATAGATCTCGGCTTGTTCTTACCCGGAGAAGAAGCATTTCCAGAAGCTGCTAGTGATCTATGCGCCCATTCTATACCATATGAAAGAGCTTCAGGTATTTTTGTTACATCTGGTATCCAGGTGGTAAGAAAGTTTATCATATTGTCCCCTTCAGATTTTTCTGGTAGACCATATATTCTAATATTATTTCTTCTTGTTCGGTTTTCCATATCATCAAGCTTTTCTAGTAAATATGTATTCTGTTGAAGTAAGAATTCAGTTTGTTGTTCTTCTACTTGGACTCTAGTGTCAATGTCACTTAATGACTGTTCAATAAGTAATATCTGTCCTTTCTGCTGTGTAAACATTTCTTGAAGCTGTTCCAGTTGTTGTGAGCACTTTTCTTTAAAAGTATCTATTTTATTGTCCATCTTGTCGATTTTTATTGTAAGTTCCTGTATATTTGTAATGAGAGACTGCAGGTCTTTTTTGAGAGAAGAGTCTTGTGCTGTATTCCTTAGATGACTCATGCTGTAAAGCTGATATTGGTGCTGATTTTCCAGTAATTAATTTGACAGGAATTATTCAAGTTCTGACAATAAAATTTTTCTTATAGATGCTCAGAGTTATTAGAAATAAGTTAGTAATAAAAATTTCTTCAAATTAAATATTATTTTGTAAAATTCCTGTCAGGAATTGTATTGAGGTAAGAGAGCTGAAATGAAGTGCAGCTATCAGTTCAGCATCCTAGCCACGCCCCGTTAAGAGATTTTCAATGTCCAGATTAATGAAGTCTAAAATAATGCACTCTATACCTATAAATATGAGGCTAGTGAGGCTAATAGATCTATAGTTACCAGCGTGTATGGTTGGGCCACCCTTGTGTAATGGCATTACAGTGGCTGTTTTCTAGGCTTCAGGAATGTAGCCAATGGAGAGGCTTAGATTAAAAATGTTAAGTAGGAGGTCAGAAAGGCCATATTTGGCACTGATAATCAGGCACTCTGGTATGTCATCAGGGTCCATGAATGAAGTATTCTTAGGTTTTGAAGGGGCTGAGAGAACTTGTTCCATAGTAATTAAAAGGGGTGGCTAGGATTGTGAAATCAGTGTGATAGCTATAACTCTGGGTTGAGTAAAATTTGCACTAAATTTATTAGCTAGGATATTAACCATTTCCTTTGGACCAGAGAGTGTAGCATTATTCCGGAATATATCCAAACACTGTTGGATTTTAACATCCTGATATAGTTAATGAAAGAGTCACAGTTATTTTTGGTTTTAGTGGTTATTTTAAGTTTATACTCACCTTTGAGCTTCGTAATGGTTCATTTAAGCTCTTTGATGGTTTGCTTATGTATGCTCTTACATCTTATAAGCATCAAGTAGTTTCTTTCTCTTGCTGTGTCATTTATTTATACAGGTATTCCACCACAGGGGTTTGTTTTTAAACTTCTCTTTATATTTCCAAAAGAGTAAAAAACAACCGCACAGCTGGGATGAAGTTGTCACACCACTACACAAAGAATAAAACCAGAATAAAAACTGAGTGAGAACATGGCTAACTAAAATAAACCAAAAAGCTTTTATTACAAATTAGTAAGCCCTCTTGCATTGTCCTCAATGCTTCATCAGACTTTAAAAGTACACAATGTAACACTCAATATTTAAAATCCAAGCCACAAATCAGAGACTTATTCCAATTATGACATCATAACAAGCTGTCAAATCAGCTATAGATACTCTGACAGCAAATTGAACTGTACACTATCTGCCAACGTGTACTAAGAATAAATAAAACAAACTATAATTTCTAGTATGGCTTAAGTATATATATATATATATATATATATATATATATATATATATATATATATAAAAATTATATAAAAAAACTACTAATCTACAAGTCACCTATTTCTAATGGTAGATATGTGCTTAGTCATGGTAAAATATATAAGTCCAAAACCATTAAATATAGTTCTATGAGACTCAGAAGAGAGAAAAGAAATAAATAAAAATCAGCTCAATTGATTGCCAGGATTACATGATAAAATGACTTGTGTTTGTTTGTTTGTTTGTGTCTTTCGGCTTTTCCCGGTTATGGGTCGCCACAGCTGAACTCCGGTCAGCTAATGAGTGGCAGTAGATTTTTACGTGCTGAGTTGCCGGCTCTGATGCACAACCTTCAACGAAGGTACGCCCATTCACGCATGTCTCCACACAAAAGACGGTCTAGCTGAGAATCAAACAGGACAATGTCTTACTGTGAGGTGACTGCTTAATTTACCTGTCTACATAAAGAAAACATGTAAAAACTATGGGCTCCTATCTGTTGCATTTAGAATTGTTAGATGTTTCCAAAATTCAAAATTGTTAAGCATAGTACAACATTGCAGTGAAACGTAAGAATTCCTAAATGCATACCATGAAGACCAGTTAAAAACAAACTGCTACCACAGCAATATAAGTGAATCACCTAACAAGAAAAGACGAAACAACAAAGAATAAATACCTAGGTGCCTGCATTCAAGCAGATGAGGCATGACAGTTGATAAAACCATAAAAAGTTCAGTATAAGACAGTTGATAAAAGCAAGCTTAAAAGATTTTTATCAGGTAAGGTAGTTTCATTTTAATTTTTACTGGCTGAGTGGTGCTCCTTTTGGTTTTAAGACCTTACGCTTGCAAGCAGACATATTCATTTCTTCATATAACACTTGAATGATGGTTGATGTTTCTTAGTAACATTAATTAGCTTGTATTTTTATATCTTGTAAGTGTCGTGTGTATACTTGGGCTCTGCCCATTAAGACTAAGTTTATAACACCACACCTGCTTAGATGTTTACTGTGAAGTAATATACTAAACATTTTTTTCTTTTTATCGACTGTCTTGTACTGAACTGTTTTGGTTTTAGCAACTGTCATGGCTCATCTATGTGAATGATTTTACCAAACTTATAATTTGGAAACAAACGCGCCTATTCCATTGAAGTCTAATTGAAATTTTCTTTACAAAAATATTCAATTCTAAACTCTAACTCTTCCCATAAATTGATAAACTGAATTAATAAAACAATCCCTTCTGATATCATTGGTCATTAAACTAGCCATTCTCTTCAAAATTACAAACTAAAGGAAGAGTGCTTTATCTTGTTCTTAAAAGCACAAGAGGGTGAACACAAAATAAAGGTAAAAGATAAAGTTTTAACATATCCCTGACATAGGGTCATAGGATCGTAGGAAGTTACTAGGCTAATTGCCCTAGCCCCTTACAAGCCTAGACAAGTTCTACCCTCATTTCCACAATCAACACCTATTGCCTCTGTCCAAGAGAGGCATAGGTGGAACCCCTGGGGTGAATTTACAGTTACTCATCCAATCGTCCAGATTGTGTTTGAAGAGGGCCAATGAGGTGCTCTGTTTGACATGAAGTGGGAATCTGTTCCAAAGGTGTGGTAACCTCTGGGAGACAAATATGTCCCTTAAGCAGGTTCTATTAATGTCACATACTTAAGGTCTTTAGAGCAAGTAACCCATTTGACTTACACAGATGCAGCATTTCCAATAAAGCAGGGTCAGAGATTGCCTTGTATGCAAACCAGAGGTTGCCTCTGAGTAGTCTGTATGAAACACAATGAAGTGACAGTGATTTCAGATGATCCACATAGTACAGATGCCAAAGACCTAGAATTTTCCTTGTGAGGAACCTTTATGATTTCTCCAGTTGTTGCAGGTGCTTGAAAAGATACATACCAAAAGAGGCATTGTACTCAATTATTGGCCTGATGAGGGAAGAGTACAGGGAGGTTATAACTTCTTTTTTTTCTGGAGGCAATGACCTTACTTATGAGGTGAGCAATATAGAATGCCCTTCTTACCATTGTGGAGACATAGTGGTCAAAGGTGAAGTTGCTGTCAACCTGAGTACCCAGGTCTCTCACCACTGAGTGGGTACTTAAGGTGTTGCCATTGATAAGGTAGTTAGCAGGAACATCACCTTTACTGAAAGGGATGATAATACATTTTTTTGCATTGAGTTTAATGCCATGACTTTGGCACCAATCATTTGTTTGTGTAAGACCCTCTTGTAGGATGTTGACATCATTTGGAGATTCTATGACTGCTCCTAGTTTCCAGTCATCAGCAAACTTTGTCAGCCACAGACCCTTAGTTTTTGTTTGTACTTCAGAGAAATAGATTCCAAACAGTAGAGGTCCCAGAACTGATCCCTGTGGAATACCGGTGGTTACAAGTCTGCTGTTGGAGGTGGATTCCCCTATTTTGACTGGAGGGGTTCTATCAGTGAGTCAGTTAGTGACCTATCTGATTATATAAGGTTGATACCTAGCTGGGTGAGTTTGTCAATAATGCCTGAGTGGGGGATAATGTCAAAAGCCTTGGCTAAGTCTAGGTAGGCTGTATGCACAGATTTCCCCACGTCCAGGGCCTTCGTGACTATCTCGAACAAGTCCACCAGGTTTAACAGGCACACTCTCCCTTTGACAAATCCAAACTGAGTAGGGTCAAGTGTTGTGAGATTACCTATATCTTTGTTGATAAGGTCCATGAAGATTTGCTCCATGGCCTTTCAGATAAGGCCAGTCAGGCTAATAGAGCTATAGTTCCCTAGGTCAGTGGAAGCAACACCTTTGTGAAGGAGAATAACGGTGGCTGTTTCCATTCAGCGAGTACAAAGCTGTGCTTAGACTATGAATAAAAAGAGCACCCAGTGGTGGTGCTAATTCATGTTGGAGCCCATGTAGGATGCAGCCTGGGATGTTATCAGGTCCCATGGATACCATGTTTTTGGCCTTAGAGAGGGCATTTACAACCTGCTCTTTAGAGATACAAGGAAGGGGACAGGTGGTAGGGATGTCATGGGGTACGTGTGGCTGGGACAGGGGAGTGAAGTTTTCACAGAACCTGTTGGCCAACAAGTTAGCTATGTCCACAGGCTCAGTATCATTAACTATCAGTTCTGCACAAATTTAGGCCTTTCCTTTTAGGTTATGGATGTAACTATAGAATGCCTTGTGGCTGTCCTTTGTTGAGGAAGCTAATTTGGACTTGTAGTTTGCTTTGGAGGACTTCACAGGAAGTTTTATTTGCTTGTGTAAGCTGAGGAAGGAGTGTTTCCAATTTAGGAGGGCTCACTGCCTCTTAGTCTTAGACAGCAATTTCTTCCTCTTATTGTAAAGTCTGTTAATGGCAGTCGTCCACCAGACAGGTTTGCTCTTTCTTGAGGAGCTTGTTTTGGTTCCATCAGGGGCAGGCGAATCAATGCAGTTACACAGGTGTTTGTATAAAGCATTGGTGTAGAGCTCGGCATAGTTGCCAGTTCCATCTGAGGGAGGAGGTGGGAGGTGCAGTGAAGCTATTTATACCATCCAAAAGTTATAATCTACTTTGGAGAAGTTTTTTAGTTTAGTTGTTGCTGGGGGGTGGGGGGGAGATGTGATAGTTACTTTGAATGAGACCAGTCTGTGGTCAGATCTCACCAGGGAGGACCTCACAGTGGGGGTGCTTCAGTGATTCCCCCATATTGGTGAGCACCAGATCCAGGATGTTGGCACCCCTTGTGGGGGTGTCAACCAGCTGGTCCAAGGCAATGGAGTTAACAAAGTTGAGAAACTTTTGGGGAAATGAGTTTGACCACAAGTAATGTACCCAGTCAATGGATGGGTAGTTAATGTCACCCAAAGCCGTGGTGTGCAGATGTATCTTGATAGATTCAAGTAGATCCAAATAGGCAGAGTGGGTGTCCTGATTCATGGAGGGGGGTCCTGTAGCTGGCAATGACTTGAATACAGTGGTACTGGTCAACCATACCTTACACCTTACTTTTCATTTTCTTTGACATTCTTTGTCAGACACTACCCCTGACAGTCTGTGTCATTTGGTTGCAGCCCCTCTGATTCTCACTTTGACCTCTTCATTCAAACTTCCCTTCTCCTCAACCACCCCTCCCAGATACTTGAAGCTGTTTACCTGTTCCACTGTCATCTCTTCTATCTCCATTCTCAGATTCTTCTGATTTCCCTAATTTGCTGCCATTACCACTGTCTTATCTGTACTTAGTTTCATCCCGTGTGCCTTCACTTTTGCATTCCATTCCCCTATCCTTTGCTGAAGTTTTGGCTCAAAGTCTGCCTGTAATGCCACATCATCTGCATACAGTAACTTTGTTGATCTGTCCCTTCTGACCTGTTCACTAATGTAGTCCATCAACAGTATGAATAGCAGTGGGCTCAATGTTGAACATTGATGTACACCTACTCTCAGTGGGAACCCTTCTCTGAGACCAAACACTGTTCATACTTAAGTCATTGGGTCCTTGTACATAGCCTGCACTAATTCTACCAATGTTTCTGGGACTTTGAACCACCACAGCACTGCCCAAAGCAGCTTTCATTGGACCTTGTCATATGCTTTCTCGAGGTCTAGGAATGCCCTTTTGGGCTCTCTCCTCATCTCTAGCTTCTTCTCAACTATCTGTCTCAGTGCAAACATCGGGTCAGTTGTGCTGCATCCTGATCTGAAGCTGAACTGCTCATCTCCCATCTTACTTTCTACTACTCTGCATATCCATTTATCAATCACCTTCTCCAGAACTTTCGAAGGAGAGGCCATTCTGGACTTCTGTCTGGCAAATGGCTTGATAGTAACCAACACAAGGTTCAGAAAGAGAAAGAGTCGCAAGATTACATACAAGAGTGACCAACATGTAGCTCAGGTAGACTTTCTCCTAGAAAGGGCACTGGGGTAGAATTGATTGCAAAGTCATCCCTGGTGAGACAGTCAGCCTACAGCATAAACCACTGGTTGCCACAATCAGGTGCAAGCAGCGGTCAGAGAAGGCTCGAGTTTCAACACAGACCAGGCTGAAGACCTGGAAGTTGACTGGAGAGAAAGTACAACAGTTCAAGGAGTTATTCAGGGCTCTAGCACCCCAAGAAGAGGAGGAAATAGGCGGAGTTGAAGAAGAATGGCAGCGCCTCTCAAACTCATAACTTGTATGTACTTTTAAATGGGAAGTTACTTTTTTTCTTTTTGTGGTAATAAGTTGTTAAAAGTTGTTTAAAAATAATTTTTCTGAGGACAAACTGTGGTTCTTTCACTTTTGAGGGCTAGCAGCATGTTTAAAGTGCTTTTTACTCTTTTTTTTCTGGAAAAAGTTACTTTTTTGCTACTTCCCTGTTTTACAGACTATTGCTAATATGTTTCCCATTTTCGGCTTGACTATAGAACAATATACCAGTTCCTCAGTTGGACCTTCTTTCAGCCACAAAAAGAAAAAGATTGTTAAGCAGCTTTTGCATCACAGCAGGCTTAAGCAGCCTTTGCACCACAGCAGGGTTAAGCAGCCTTTGCACCACAGCAGTCTTAAGCAGCCTTTGCACCACAGAATGCTTAAGCAGCCTTTGCACCACAGCAGGCTTAAGCAGCCTTTGCACAACAGAATGCTTAAGCAGCCTTTGCACCACAGCAGGCTTAAGCAGCCTTTGCACAACAGCAGGCTTAAGCAGCCTTTGCACCACAGCATGCTTAAGCAGCTTTTGCACCACGGCAGGCTGGTATTTTGTTTCAGCTGAGTGTGGGTGACTCTGCCATGGCCAAAGCTGGTACCTCAGACCCCTCATCTTTTTCTTTGGATCCCTCTGGTGTAGTTCATATAGCCGCCATGGACTGGGGTTAAACATGTCCTCTGCAGCTGTTTGGGTCCCCTTACTGGGCAGGGAAGAAGGGACAGGGAATGTTCCCGTGCTTAGCCAGAATGTTGTGTCCATCCCTGGGGTTGCTGCTGCTGTTAATACTGGGGTTATTTCTTCACAAAGTCCTATCAAAAAGAGACAGAAAACTAAATATTTGTCTTGTGTATCAGTTTCCCATGGACAGATGTAATTCATTAAGTTTAGCTCAAGGTCTTGTGCAGGCTTTTGATCCAGCTTATAAGGCTGTTTCTTGTAAAAGAAAAAGTGATTCAAGAAAGTGAACCTGTAGGAGAATGTGAAAGGGCAGATGCAGTTTCTTCTCCATGGGTTTCTGATTCAGATTGTGAGGAGAATGTGGTATTTGAATCTCCGTTTGGGGGATTTTCTTTTTCTGAGACTATTTACAAGATGAGGATACTGAAGTTTCTCAGTTCCTCAGAAAATATTATGATTTGTTACAGCCAGGTTTTCCAGAACCTTCACATATCTCTCCAGTTTTGTCAGTCTTCAAGGATATTATTGTCACAGCTTGCAATTACCCTGACAGCCAACATATTACCACTAAAAAGCAGCTAGATTCTATAAAGTTCCTCAGACATTAATGTTTTTATGTACCAATCCCAGACCTGACCCAAAAGAAACAGCTTTATATGAATCCAGTTACAATTATACACTTTGTTAATTCTAATCCCACTGATAAAAATGGGAAAGCTTTTAATAAGTTTGGGGAAAAAAGTATACGCTTCAACTTTAATTTTTAGAATTCTAAACTGCCAGCTTTATATTCTGAAGTTTATTATGACTAACTGTGAAAGTATATAAGGAATGTTTTAGCTTCAGTTTCCTCTTGTGAGGAAAAGTCTGCATTATGTAATTTAGTTTCTTCTGTTTCTCAAGTCACTTTTCATTGTTTAAAATACATTTACAGCTGTGTAGAAACTATCTTAAGGGCTGCTGTCACTGGAAATGCTTTAAGTAGGTTTGCCTGACTGCATTCTTAGACAAGTTGAGCTGTACCAGGGTAGACCTTCATGAATGGAAACTGGATCAGGAGAGTCTTCCAGGATTTGATCCATGTGTGGGGAATTCCTCAGGTAGACATTTTTGCCTCGTCTCTAAACAATCGACTGGCAAACTTCTGTTCCATGACTCCATGCAAGAAGGCTTGGAAAACAGAAAATGTTTCTTTTCCTTGGACAAGAGTATTCCTGTATGCTTTTCACACCTTCCCTGATCTCCCAAGTTACTTCTGAAGATTCAGTAGGACTCATCAAAGATCATTGTGGAGACACCCTGCTCGCACAGACAACAGCGGTTCTCACTTCTTTTGGAATTGATTGTGGGCAGTTACCACAAGCGTCCTCACAGACTGGATTTAGGCATACGAGATCAGGGGTGTGTGAATCTACATTCCATCCCCACACAAATGCAACTGGCTGCCTGAATGATGCAGTCTTAATACTTTGTAGACACCAGTTTTCTGAGGGTGTGCAGCAGGTAGTAATGGAGACAGGAAAGTCTGCTACTAGAAAATCATATATTAGCAAATGGAAAAGGTTTTCTAGTTGGAGCCAACAACGTAACCAGTACCCATTCAGGGCTTGTTTTCTCTGGTTTTACAGTATTTGTGTGAGGTACTATTCTATGGCTTATCTTACCCTTGAATCAAGGTTCATTTTTCAACCATTTCTGCATGTCTGCCCATGGATCCCCCTCTTTCAGTGCATTCTCGTGTCAAAATGTTTTTGAAAGGGTTTTTTGCATAAGAGGCCTCCAGGAAAACCAGTGTGTTTGAGAAATTTACATTTGCTCCATTAGAACCATCTCATCGGGCTTTCTGGTGGTTCTTAACATGGAAAACAATTTTACTCACTGCTCTGACTTCTATAAGAAGAGTGTTTGAGTCATACATCTCAACTGTCCAGATTTTCATAGATTGACCAGATTTATGTTTCAAATTTTTGGTCTGTTTCTCCTAAAACTTTTGAAAAGCTAGAATCAAATTTTCCTAAGCTAGAATCAGAGGGGCTGCAGCCAAATGGCACAGAGTGTCCGGTGTCGTATATAACAGAAGAATGCCAAAGAAGCTGAAAAGTAAGGTGCACAAAACAGTGGTGCAACCAGTAGTACTGTATGGTACAGAAGCCTGGGCAGTAAAGGTAAAGCAGTTGAGGAATCTAGATGTGATGTAGATGAAGTGCATGAGATGGGTGGTAGGATACACACTGTGGGACAGACAAAAGAAATGAGGACATAAGAGCAGAAGCCAAAGTAGATCCAATTGCACAGAAGGTCAAAGAAAACAAATTCCAGTGGTTCAGCACATGTGCAGAAAAGCAGAAGACAATGGTGAACAAGATTTGGAAAAGACAGGAAGAACGCAAGAGGAAATGAGGGCATCCAGCAAAGAGATAGAGGGATTGTGTGAGAGAAGACCTGTGACAGACAGGCATGACTGTCAAAGCAGGTAGGAAAGTGTCGTTGAATAGGGAGAGATGGTGACAGTTGACATGACATCCCAACCCCCACATAAAAAAATGGGAAAAACGGGGATGATGATGATGATTATGATAAAATTTTTGGATTTATGACAAACCATTGTGGACTGAAGTTACTAAATAATGGCATACATTTGAGTTTCAGACTTTGTGCCCTACAGAAAATGTATGCTACCACAAAACCTGTCATTCTAGTAACTTTCTAAGTTCATACGAGCAATAGTTAAAATGTGTACTGATTTTACGTCTTTGTCCCACCACTATGTTTGTCTTTGTCTGGATTTCTTGTGTTTATAGGTTGAGAGGTATGTCAAGGTGGGTTGACCTTATCTTATTTTCCAAAAAGATATATATATTTTTTTTGAGACCTAATCATTCCTTTATGCCTAACATGGTATCCAAGTTTCCTTTAAGCCAGTCTAGCCAGCTACCCGTCTGCTTTCCAGAACCTAAAATGAGGGAGACGGGATACCTCACACCTCTGATGTCCACGTAGAACTCAGGTACTATCCTGACAGAACAACATTTTTCAGAACTTCCGATCAGCTGTTCAAGTCTTGTGAAGGTAAGAAAAAGAGACAACCTGTGTTAAAATAGACTATTTCCAAATGGTTGTCTAAGGCTGTTACCCTTTGTTATACTCACCACAACAAAATTATTCCAGGCAGGGTCAAGGCCCACTCTACCAGGGCCTTGGCTTCATCTATGGCTTTTTGGAAAGGGTTGGATTCTAGAAATATTCTAGAAGCAGCAACGTGGTCTGCTGTACATACTTTTGAAAAACATTACAAGCTTGATTTCTTCTCTAGGTCTAGATCAGGCTTTGCTATGACAATTCTCCAGAGTTTCTGGGACTCTTCCCCTTCCATCACCCAAATGTTGTAAGCTGGGGTAATCCACCCACATAGCTAAGGGTACTGCAGCAGTGATCAATATGATGAATGTAGTACACTTGTTTAAGTAAACTTACCGTAACAGTAGATGTGAATGGTCACTGCTGCAATAGCTGTTCCATCCCTTTCTCCTCACCCCCCCATTATTTATTTATTTATTTTGTCAGGGTGTGGTCATGTGTGTTTTAGTTTGCTAGCAATGTTCTCTCAGGGGTCAGCATTCCTATCTAAGCTGGCATGAAAACTCTGATGGACTTGGTGTCCAAACCTGACTTTTTAGTCAGCTCAGCTCAAGCTGATTAATGGTTTGAGTGCATGGAAGGTGCCCTGAAGCTTTGGAATCTGGGTGGCTATTATATCCTATGCAGTTTACTTATACAACTGTACTTTTCCAGTTCATTAGAGAGGCTTCAAGAGAATGACAAGTTTTACCAGTGCTTCACCTGGTTATCATCTACCCAAACAACTACAACAGGTATCTAGTGTCCTATAGAAATGCATGGAATCAGTCCAAAAGGACCACTTATTCAGGCATGGAAAATTAATATAGGTAAAGTCATGTATTATTCTTGGCTATAATGAGGCCTGCAGTTTGATTGGTTGAACAGTTTCATATCAGAATTTCAGTGCGTCTTGCCTTTTCGCAGTTGTATGAGTGACAGTTGAATAGATATAATTCACTGAGAAACATGCCACTCGGTGACGTGATCACCTGAACTACTTTTGCCAAAGAATATTTACTTTAACTAAATACATGTTACCTTTCAGTTCTGTATAATGTAGATATTTTCTGTGTAGCAAGCAGTGTCCCCCAGCTTTATACCTGATGGATCTTTGTGCTGTCAGTGTCACATAGGGAACTGGGATTTTCATATGACAAAATAAATTAAACATTCAGGCACATCAGCTTGTCGTTAAATCAGCTTATGTGAGATAACTAATGACACAATAGAAAAAAGTGTAATCTATTTGGGATGTGCATAGATAGTAAGTGTGGCAGTAAGTGCAGAGAATTAAGGCCTATGAGCTGTTAATCAGCTGCTTCCAATAGTTGAGGGTTTCATTCCTTCAGCTTCCTCTTGTCTGCTGTGTGGCTCTGAAAGAGTCAGTTAACTAGTCAGTGTTCTGGGGCAATTGGAGAATTGGGCTAGCCTCCTCATGGACTACATGCCCAGTAACGACCTAGGAAACCTATAATACAGTCAAGTTGTAAGCAGTAGTTTACATTGATATGTTTTACACACACACGCACACACACACACACACACACACACACACACACACACACACACACACACACACACACACATCTATCTAGCTATATATATATATATATATATATATATATATATATATATATATATATATATTATATATATATATATATATAATTATAGTGCTGTGGATCAGAGTAACATTAAATCAAACATAAAACAGCTCAGCTGACACTATTTCAGCTACCACACAATCAAAACTGCACAACATTGAATCTGTTAAAAATGGCAAAAAGAAAACATATTTCCTTTGCAATCTTTACAGTAAATCCCCTCTAAAACACCAGTCTCTAATTTGTCTGATTAGTGGTCTTGTTGTGGAAAGTTTTTTTTTTTTTTACATTAAGGTATATGCTTATGGTTAGGGCAGTGACAGGGTTAGGGTTAGCATGAATTACTAAGGTGTATGGAGGGCTTTCTTCTATTAATTACTATGATTCAGTATTAATTTCCATGGATATCAGTTTAAAAATTCTTAACACTGACTGAAGGACAGACCCTTTCAATGATGAACCATGAGGAGCATGGACTTGTTAAGAGTTAAAATGAAGAATGTTTCTCGTAATGAGGTACATTTCATACATTTATAGGAGGTTTCTAGGCCAATGGCCCTAGAGCCCTTACAAGCCTAGCCATATTTATTCCAAGATGCCCCAATTGTCGGTGGTTAGGTGAGTGAAGTTCACAGAGGTAAGGGTCTATGGTAGTTAATACCGACTTCCTCTGTCCAGGAGGGACATGGGCACCAACCCAGGAGTGAATTTTCGGTCACGGTTGTATATGAAGACAGTCCGGGAAGGGCTCTGTTTCACATGAAGTGGACACTTCTTCCAGAGAAGTGTCAGTTTCTGGGAGATGTATCTATCTCTCCAGCATGACCTATTCATGTCAGAGGCTAGATTAAGATCCCTGAAGCGAGTGACCCTCCTGCAGTCTGATTTATGAATGCGCAGCATTGCCATCAGGGCCAGGTCAGAGACTGTCCTGTAAGCCAGGCATAAGTCACCTCTTAGCAACCTATAGGAGACAGAATACAGTGACAGGGCTTTCAGTCTTTCTGTGCAAGACTTGTTTTATGTACCCTGGAATTTTTTGTGAGAAAACTGTGTGGTCTCTCCAGTTGTTGCAGATGTCTAGTCAGGTACATGCAAAAGTAAGCATTGTACTCAATTATTGGTCTAATGAGGGCCGAGAATAATGGAATTATAACTTCCTTAGATCTAGATGTGATGCCTTTACTTATAAGATGTGCCACATAGAAGGATTTCCTTACTACTGTAGATACGTGGTGGCCAAAGCTCAGATTGCTATCAACCTGAGTACCCAGATCACGTAGCACTAGGTCTACATTTCGGGGGGTGCTGTCTATAATGTAATTTGCAGGGATATCAGCTTTCTCAAAGGGAATAATAATACATTATTTTGCATGTAGCTTTAATCTGTGGCTTTGGCACCAAACTTTTGACTGCGTTAACCCTCTCTGTATTATATTAACATCATTGTGGGACTCAAGTGATTGCTCCCAATTTGCAATCATCAGTGAACTTGGTCAGCCGCAGGCCATCTAAGTTTGTCTGGACTTCTGAGCAATAAATTCTGAACAGTAAGTGGCCCAGCACAGAACCCTGTGGTATGCCACTGGTAACTGGTCATTTGCTAGAGTTGAAGTCAGCCACTTTGACAGTATGTGTCATGTCAGTGAGCCTGTTGGCTATTCCTCTGGTAACGTAGGGGTTAATTCCCAGTTGGGAGAGTTTCTCTATAATACCTGAGTGAGGGATTGTGTCAAATGCCTTGGCTAGGTCAAGATAGGTGGTATTTACTGTCTTTCCCTCCTCCAAAGCCTTGATGACTTTCTCAAAGAAATCAACTATGTTTAACAGGCATGATCCACCTTTAACAAATCCAAACTGGGTTGGGTCCAGAGTTTGGAGATTACCTATGTTCTTAATAATAAGGTTTATAATGATTATTTCCATGGCCTTGCAGATGTGATTAGTCAAGCTTATGGGCCTATAATTCCCAAGGTCGGTTGATGGTCTCCCTTTGTGCAGAGGAATTATATTTTCTGTCCTTCAATCCTCCAGGACATAGCCAGTTTGCAGGCTGTGGTTAAACAGGGA
>NC_056737.1:1112467754-1112512754 GCF_019279795.1 Protopterus annectens | reverse complement strand
CCCAAGAGGCAGGAATACATCTCGCCCGTGACCTCACCAGCGCCACTGGCATACCCTGAACCAGTGAGCAGGTCAGGCATCACTATGCCGACCTGAAGTGGCGTAAGGGGGACGTCTTGGAGCAGTGGATCCAAGAGGCTAGAGCAGCAGGGGATGTTCCAGTTGTGTGTAAGTATCACCCCACTATGTGTGTAATAATTGCCAGCTCATGTATATCATGGATAGGTATGGCTAAATATTCCTCTTATGTCCCCCACAGCTGCAATGGAGCGGGGCGTGAACCAGAAGGCCCACATCAGTCACCTGGTGAGGTTGCGATGCGAGGCAGGTCAGTAATACTCATGCATTTACTGTCATAGGAAATAAAACTAAAAGTAGTAGTAAATCAATTGCCTGTATAAAACCTGTATTGTTCAAGGCAAGTACTGCATACACCGGAGAATATAGTTGGAAGAATCTCATATAGTTTGTTTATAAATAAAGTGGTAACAGCCTGACAATAAAGGTCTAACTGCTGGACTGCATGTGTATACTCTGGTATCATATGGTAATGTAAATTTACAATCATGTAATAGTACTGTTGTATTAAGCACTGTTACCCACACTGTGCACCATAAATGGAATGTGTAGAAATGCCTGTTTATGATTGGTGTAGTCCCCAGAGCCCATTTAGTACAACTGAGAGACATAGACAGAAAACAGGGAAAATGCTGACAACAAAACCCATATAGCACATGCAACTGAGATGTGAACGGTTGTTTTTTTAGCACACACAGCCATGGTTCGAATCCTGCCAGTGGTAGTAGTCTGCATACAGAGTCATACCCCACAACTGTACAGATATGTCCAGAATGTCCAGCAAAGTGGCCCATATCTGTTGCCTATCAACTTGTCCCCCTGGGAAATCAGTGGGATGATCCCAGACATATAGGCAGCAAACAGGAAATACAACTGATTGACACACATCTATGAGAACAAAGCTGGCACACTAGTATCTCCCCAAAACCTTATGAGACTAAGACGCCACGTATGTCCCATTCACACCCCAACTTGTCAAGCTGTGGCCAGAGTGTGTACAGTAACGGAGAGAGATGTATGTGCATAATACTAATGTGGAATCTGGTAATTTGTGTGGGAACATTCAGGTAGTGCTAACAAACATTTCTCCCACAGGTCTGCCAGATACCAACACTGTTCCCAGAAATACAAGAATGATACCCTGTACTGGTGCTGTTTACATTGGTATTGTATGGCATTGCGACTGATGCAGTTACTCTGAATAATGAGGTATTACACATCACTGTTGCCCACACTGTCGTACAAAACATTACTGTCTAGGTGATCTGTATAAGAGTGTTGGTAATACAAGGTCAGAATGCAAAAGCACAGGGAATTAATAAGACAGAAAGCAGATAGGAGATATACAGCAATATCTATATAGCAGACACAACTTTGATGGACAATGTTTAAGTTGTAGCAGACACAGCCATAGTCTGAATCCTGGGAGTGGATGTAGGCTGCATACAGAATCATACCCCACAACTGTACAGATGAGGCCAGAATGTCCGGTATATAGGCCCATATCTGCTGCCTGTCCCCCTGGCAAGTCTGTGGGATGATCCCAGATGTTTAGCCAGCAAACAGGGAATACAAGTGATTGTCAAACATCTATGAGAACAAACTTGTCACTGTAGCAACCCCCAAAACTGTTAGGAGAGTAATAGTTCAAGTATGTCCTATCTACACTCCCATGTTGTCAAGCTGTGACCAGAGTGTGTACAGTAACAGAGTGAGATGTATGTGCATAATACTAATGTGTATTTTGGAACTTTGTGTGACAACAGTCAGGTAGTGCTAACAAATATTGCTCCCACAAGTACATCAGATACAAACACTGTGCTGAGAAATAAAGACCATTATAACTTGTACTGGTACTGTTCACTCTGGTATTGTAGGGAATTGTGAGTGCTGCTGTTTCTCTGAATAATAAAGTATCACTGATCACTGTCACCGACACTGTGCTACATAATATAACTGTGTAGGAAAGCATGTATATGTGTGTGTCAGGTCACTAAAGGTTGAAGAGGGCAATATTCTAGATATGACCTGGCACACCTGCATGTGGTCAACACATGGCCAGAGTCTGTGCCGAAAAAGTTGGATAGCTATGTGCACAACATCAACCCAGAATCTGGGAGTATGTGTAGAAACAATTAATTAGTGTTAACAAACATTCCCTCCACAGGTATACCAGGTAAGAGGTGAATACTGCAGGTAAAACCAGTTCATGTCTAATGATGACAACAGCCATATCACTGTCCAAACTAAGGCTATAGGGTAGTGTAGTAAGACTTGTAAGGTACAGATAACAGCACTGACTAGGAAAGTAATGTGGACTACAGGAATATACTAGTTGTTAATTGACATCTTTCTTTCTCCCCCCCCACCATATCTCCAACAATAATCAACATACCCACCCCAACTGGTATATAATGACACCTATGTTCTGATAATGTTCAATTCTTTGATAAATATTTTAATTGTTCCCATGCATGTGCTATATTGAATTGTTCCAACATTGGTGGCATGGTGCCATCAATGTACCTGCATGCTGTTCTTATTACCACTGTGGTCCCATATATGCATGTGTTCTGTTTACTATGCAACTGTTCCGTATCTGGTGTCTGGGATAATGGGAATATCGATGCATGATGTTATACCTAACCCTGGAACATGTTGACTATTACTAACCTACATATGATAATGAAATCTAAACACTATAGCAGGTTTAGGAAGTCCAGTCCCAGTGGACCCACCTGTTCCTTCTCAGCTGGCTGTGGCACTGGGCACCATCATGTCTGTGGCCCAACCTGGGACCTCCCTGTCCATTGGTCCTGCACCATCTTCAGGTGGAATAGCCTCAGGGGGATGAGGCTCACTCCCCTCCTGGGAGCAGGTGCGGACAGGTACCTGGACAGGTACCTGTCACTCATCACCAGGTCGGGGTGCGTAGAGAGATCAACCAGCAGCTTGGTGATCTTCTATGCCAGCTCGAGGGCTGCATGCCACAACTAGAGCATCAGTCTGGCTCTGTGACTCAGCCCCCAGCACAGCCACCATCAGGGCTGTGAAGGTGCAGTTGTGACTGCCCATGGGTGGGGACCTCAGTCTTACTGTTTCCACTAGGGGGCTCATGGGCTTCCGATTTCCCAACACCCCTCCCCATCAAGGTGTTTACCTGCCACATGTGTCATATACCGCCCCTTTATGGATCTTGTTTGTCTTGTCTGTTAACCTACTTAACCTACCTCACCAAATATACCTACTATGCCTCCCCAACATCCTACTATCACCTGAAAAAAAAAGGGCAATCTGTTTCCTAAAAAAAAATCTCGCCCCATACATAGCTGTCCATTTCGCACATAATCCGGTCTAATTGGCATCACAACTTATTATTGTTTTCCTCACCCCCACACAGGGGTTTGAGTGTCCATATCTACTTACAAATTCAGTGTATATGCACAGCTGTTGCTGTAGAAGAAATGGGCAGCTATGGACCATCCCTACAACCTTCCTGCACATCCCTGGCTATTTTCCCTAATGTCTTTCCATCTTTCTGCCCTTTTTTTCACCACTTTGCTATCAACCCCTTTTTCTTTTCTTTTAAAGAAATTAGCATGGGAGTAAGTGGGAGTAAGTAGTTTTAAGCATCAGTAAGTGGGTTTGAGCCTGTTTGCATGGGAGTAAGCAATGCCTACACTGGTTAAGCAAATTAGAAGCTAACTGAGTATAAGAAACTGTAACCGGAAGTTAGCAGTGCTTACCTTTGCGCAAACCTGTGCAAACCCACTTACAACTGCTCAAAAGTGCCTTAATCACTCTGTATCCAATGGCCCTTGTTCTGCCCAGCAACAAAATAAGCAGCCTCTGCCAGGCTTGAATCCAGGACCCTGCACACCATAGACAAAGTGATTTACCACTAAGCCATGTCAGATATATATAACCCTGATGTATTCACAAACATATCATCCAGCCCAGTCATTCAACAGTACAGAGAATGTATTCCAACATGTAGCTGTATGTGTGTGTGTAAATATATTAATATCTAAACAGATACAACATATCTATATATGTATATATATATATATATATATATATATATATATATATATATATATATATATATATATATATATATATAAATATATATAAATATATATATATATATATATATATATATATATATATATATATATATATATATATATATATATATATATATATATATATATATATAAACATACAAATGCCTATATCTGTAGATATATATATATATATATATATATATATATATATATATATGTCTACATCTATATGTCTAAATATATACAGCAAGTTATATATATGTAAGCAGATATATATATATATATATATATATATATATATATATATATATATATATATATATATATATATATATATATATATATATATATATATATATATATATATATATATAGCTGTATTATATAAAACTACACTTAATGTAACTATTTCAAGTTTCCCACAAGCTCCACAAACTGAAAATGCAGAAATATCAATTACAAAACTACAAATCAACAAACACAAATCTATAAACATTTGTCTGCATTTACATTCCACCAGGTAACAACATTATTGACTTCAACAATTGGTTAAGCTTCTGGTGTCATTCTAAGGTGAACTAGTATCTGTCTGCTTGGGATGACATGGTTGACAGACCACAATGCTTTGCCACAGATGGCCTGCACCTGTCGCCCCTGGGATTCTGGATAATGGCTAAGGCTCTTGCTACCCCTATAGTGCCTTTTTTAGGCAGGGTTCAAATAACAATTTCACCACCATAACAGGAACAGGCAAACAAAAACTGAAGGTAATGCTACTCAATGCTAGAAGTCTAAATCTCAAAATACACTCACTTGAGGCACTCCTTAAAATGGAGAACATCGATATCTGTGCAGTGACTGAGACCTAGTTCAAGGCTCCAGAGAGTACCCCTGCACTACCAGGCTATAATTCATATCACACTTTTCGGCCATGTAACCTGGACCGAAACACCAAAGGTGGAGGTGTGTCCATATTCATTAAGGATATCCATGCCTCCAGGCTAGTTGCTCAGCATAATGCATCCAAGGTTATCCAAGTGCAACTAACTCTGGGCAAAACTGCAATCCAAATTGTAGCTTGCTACAGATCCCCAACCATGCCCCAGGATTCCCACTCCTCTTTTCTTGATGTACTGGAAAATATTAGGGTTCAACCAAACACCCTAATAATGGGCAACTTCAACTACCCCACCATTAACTGGGAAAACTACTCGTGTACCAACTCCTTAGCTCAAAGCTTTCTGGAATTCATAAACTCCAATGCCCTAGATCAACTTACACACACCCCCACCAGGGGCAACAATATCCTAGACCTAGTCATTACCAATATGAGTGACCCGTGTTCCACACCTGAAGTCAACTCCTCATTGGTCTGATCCGACCATAAGCTTATCACCCTTGATATCCACATCCCACCCCCACCCTCCATTAAGGAATGCATGGTAAAAAATTTCTCCAAAGCCAACTTCATGCTTCTTAAGACAGAAGTGGTGAACTTCATGACATCCATGCAGATGGACAATACAATTACAACTGCTGAATCCTACACAAATGCACTCTATAAACACTTAAAGGAGTACATGGATCGTGCTATCCCAAACAGAACCAAGATGCTATCCTCCAAAAAAAGGAAGCCAATCTGGTGTTCCCCTGCCATAAACAAACTGTACAACAGAAGGAAGAAACTGTTGCAAAAGAGAGTAAAATCCCATGAGTGGAGGAACTCCCTGGTCAGCCTGAGTAAGAAGCTGAGATCCCTTATAAGATCCTCCAAAGCTAGCTATGAAAACAAAATTGCCACTAAATCCAAGGACAACCGCAAAGCATTCTATAGCTATGTCAAGAATCTAGATGGCAACACCCAGATCTACTCTGAGTTACAGCACAAAGGCACGAAAATTACAGAACCAACTGATATTGCCAACATCCTGGCAGATCGGTTCATTGCTAACTTTATCCCCCTCTCACCCCATAAAGGGCCCATATCTATACAGAAAGAATGCAGAGTCCCTGTAATCACAGCTACGCAGGTAAAAGCTGCACTCTCTAACATCCATGGGACCGGACAACATCCCAGGCTGCGTTTTATATGAACTTCAGAATTAACTGGCTCCCCACATAAGCACCATGTTTAATAATAGCCTCACATCAGGCTTTGTGCCCACTGAATGGTGCGCAGCAACACTTATCCCACTCCACAAAGGAGGAGCCACCACTGATCCCGGGAACTATTGACCTATTAGCCTGATGAGCCTGGTATGCAAGGCCATGGAACTTATCATCATGGAACTCATAAACCAAGACATTGGTAACCTCCAAACTCTGGATCCCACCCAGTTCGGGTTTGTGAAAGGCAGATCATTCCTCCTGAACCTGATCAACTTCTTTGAGGCAGTCAACAAAGCCTTGGATGAGGGTAAGGTGGTTCACACAGCCTATCTTGACCTCGCCGAGGCTTTCGACACCATCCCCCATTCTGGAATTATAACTAAACTCACTAAACTAGGAATAAATCCCTACGTCACAAGATGGGTTGCCAACTGGCTCACTGACAGAATCCACACTGTAAAAGCTGCATACTCCAAATCTAACCTCAAGGCAGTGACAAGTGGAGTGCCACAGGGTTCCATCCTGGGACCTCCCCTGTTTGGTATCTACTTCTCTGAAGTGCAGGCTAACACAGAAGGCCTCTGGCTGACGAAATTCGCAGATGACAGCAAACTAGGAGCCATAGTCAAGTCCCCAAATTATGTGGACATCCTACAGAAGGGCCTCACTGAGACAGATGCCTGGTGTCAGAGCCATGACCTCAAGCTCAATGCCAAAAAGTGCAATGTCATCCCCTTTGGTAAAAACTCTGTACCCATGAACTACCACATAGGCAGCAATCTACTTAACACCGAATGCGTGATAAGAGACCTTGGGATCTAGGTAGACAGTAGTCTCTCCTTTGATAGTCACATCGCCACAGTAGTCAGGAAGTCCTTCTACATGGCACACCTCATCATAAAAGGGTTCTCATCCAGGAAAAACGAGGTCATTGTTAACCTCTACTCGTCACTCATTAGACCCATTATAGAGTACAACACCCCTTTTGGAATGTACCTCACAAGACATCTGCAGCAGCTGGAAAGGCCACAGAAGTACCTCACAAAGAGGATTACTGGCCTCAAACAAATGCCCTACACTGACCGCCTCAAAAAACTCCAGCTTTACTCCGTAGCATATCGCCTACTCCGAGGTGATCTCTGCCTAACATATAAAGCTATGTCAAACCCAGAGCTGTTGGACATGCTACACCTAAAGAAATCCTAATCCCTCCAAGCTACACACTCTAGGGACCTAAACCTTGTCACCACAATAAACAAGACACACTTGAGGAATAGATTCCTGTCCCAGAGACTTCCTATACTCTGGAACAAGCTACCCATCTATGTCAAGGAAAAGTTCTTCATTAACACTCCAAGAAAAATCTTGATGAGTGGATGGGAAATAGGAAATACACCCCGGGGATCCTTTCTGTGTCTCTGCTGGACAGTGGCACAGGAAAATAACTTTCTTGGGTGGTGTAAGCTATAGTACCTTGCTGGCTAGGCTTACATAGGCCCTTGGGCCGATAGCCTAGTACCTACCTATGAACCTATGAACCTATAGTACCCTTGAGGACATCTTTCAATGGCTGTCCATAAACTGCCCACAAGAAACCATTATTCTCAGAGATTTTAATATTGACTGGAACATCTGTTCCTCAGATTTCCCTACCACCTACATAAATTTACATGGTTTCACCCAGGTCATATCATCCACCACTAGAATTAGTAAGCCCAACAACAAAGAACGCATACTAGACTGGATTCTCATAAATAACCACCCCCAAATGTATAAAGCAGGCACCCAACCCAAAGAAATCAGTGATCACTTCCTAACTTATATACTCAGGCAAAAAAACGATATCCCTCAAATACCTAGCTTTAAAACTTTTAGGAGCAATAAGAGCTTTAATCAAACTGAATTCCAGAAGGAACTTTAGGCATGTAACTGGAATTGTGTAAAATTACTTCCCTTAGACAAAGCAGTTTCATACTTTAACTCCACATTTCTTATTATCCTTGATAACTACACACCGATATGGACCATCAGAGCCAATAAAAAAGTAGCACCATGGCTGTCTAAAGAAACAAGACAAAAAATCATAAGTAAAAATAAAGCCTGGACTTCTTGGAGAACCAGTAAATCCTTAAAGGACCAACTTATATATAAACAGCTAAGGAATGATACAAAAAAGTCCATTGTACTAGGTAAAAACAACTATTACTGCAACCTACAACAAAAAAATCAAAATAGACCACAAACATTTTGGTCCAGTTTAAACAATCTTCTCCACCCAGGACATACTACTACCCCTACCCCTGTGACTGCCCACCAGAAATTATTGCCAACACCTTTAACACTTTCTTTACAGAAACTATACAATCCCTTGCCAACCAACAAGCACCCAATAACCCAAACCCAATTGACCCCATATCCAACACTCACCCCTCCTTTAACTTTCAACCAGTACCAACATCACTTATCAGATCTTTAATTAGGAAACTGAAACCCACCACCCTATCAGCAGACCTACTTCCTGCTGAATATCTTCAAAAAGCTGCAGACGTATTAGCATATCCCATTTCAATATTAATCAACAGAACCATCTCGGAAGCATACATCCCCTCCATCTGGAAAATTTCCCACGTCATTCCTCTCCATAAAGGGGGTAATTCCACTGAACTATCAAACTACCGGCCTATTGCCATTCTGTCTCCTCTGGCTAAAATTATGGAAAAATGTATCCATAAGCAACTCTTGCATTACCTTAATCTGAACAATCTCCTAGCCCCCTCTCAGCACGGATTTAGACCCCACCATAGTACAACCTCAGCCCTTCTTTCCTTCTCTTAGACAATAAATCAATATCGTAATAATAACAAGCTCTCCTCTGCCCTCTTTCTCGACCTATCCATGGCATTTGACATGGTAAATCATCAACTACTCCTATGGACACTAAAAACTCGTGCCATAGATAACCCGGCATTACGCTGGTTTCAATCCTGTCTAAATGGCAGACAACAAGCTGTGCTATGGAAGGATAGCATATCCTCCCTATTGCCAGTCACCCTTGGAGTGTCTCAAGGGTCTATACTAGGACCCCTTCTATTTTCCATCTTCATTAATGATCTCCATACAGTAATCCCCAAAGCAACCTGCATTCAATATGCAGATGACTCTACCCTAATCTGTTCTGCCACCTCCCCAATAGACCTACAGACCTTGTCCCAAAATATCTTTAACAAAGTTGAAATCTGGCTCACTGATCGGCGTCTTCTATTAAATCCAAATAAAACAAAACTGTTACTCTTCACCCCCACTTCGAAAGTTCCTTTGCCATCATTTACTATAACATCCAACAATGGCACCATCACTCTCCAGAATCTAATACAAAACTATTAGGTGTAATAGTTAACAATGACCTAAAGTTTAATGCCCACATCAATAGAACCATTAAAACAGTCAATAAGAAACTTGGCTCTTTATATAAGATTAAGCCATTCCTGACCCCAACTGCTAGGACAGTGATTGCCCATACACACTTACTATCAACCCTTCTTTATGTCTCCTTGATTTATACAAACCTAAGTAAATCTGACCTCAATAAACTTAACAGATGCTATAATAACATTGCCAGATTTGTCACAGGTTCAGCATATAGAACACACCACTGTCTTAACCTATGGTCTCTAGACTGGCTAGAGTTACCCTCTCAACTCCAATATACCCAATTAACAGTTGCTCACAAAGTCCTCTATCAGCCCAAAAGCACGCCTATACTCAAAAATATAATCACCCCCAACAATAACTTAAAAACACTCCGTTCTTCTGATAAAATGCTAATAAAAACTGTTAAATCCAATAACTCAGCAGGTGAGTCATAATTTTCCAACTCTGTTGGCAAAATCTGGACCCTACTCCCTGCTGAACTTATGGCAGTCCATTCCATAACCCAATTTAAAATGTCTCACAAAGCACACCTAAGAACTCACTGGTTGTGCCCCTGTACAAACCCAGACTAAACTACTCACTATTAACTCTGTATTACTACATTCCCTGGCTAGTTGTATAAACTGTCTTATAATAAATTGGATAAAATAAGCTGTCTCATTCTAATGTATTTTACTACTGAATGAAATGCTACCTTGCTCAGCTTGTACTACTACAACTGCTTATGTTCTAATATTAGAATTAATAATTGTAAAGTTTTTGTGTATGTATTCCAACAAGCCTGGAATATGTATATGTATGTAATTGTATACAAAACTCCAGCTGTTATGCCTTATGTATCTGTTTATGCAGAAATAAAATAAAAATAAATAAAATGTAAGTATATACGGACACAGTTATATTTATCTAAGCAGATATATATATATATATATATATATATATATATATATATATATATATATATATATAGGTATATATGGACATACATCTGCAGATAACAATGGGAAAAAATAACAAAAACATATATGTCCACATGCACCGTTAATGGGGTTGAGAGGCCCCAAACAATAAACGTCTTGTATGAATAGGTATACCCCCCACAGCCAAACATGTCTGCACTGCAATACACTACCAAGTGTTGCAAATCCCACAACCAGGACCTGACACGACATGGGCACAAGATGTTAACAGTACTCCATCCCACCTGTATGATGTCAGGCTGGTATCGGTAACATATCATGCAGTACAGTCTGGCTCCCATAGGTAATGTACAATGTGGAAGCTATCAACATCCCTAGGATACATATACACAGACACATATATGGAGATACAGATATATATATATATATATATATATATATATATATATATATATATATATATATATATATATATATATATATATATATATATATATAGATAGATAGATAGATATCTTTAGATATGGGTTCCCTTCAGAAGCTCGAAATACTGAAATATCGAATTTCAGTATTTCGAACTCAAGAAGCTGAATCCACAAAATAGCAAAAGTTTAGAAGCGTGAAATTCAAAACCTTGAAAACCAGAGATTTTGAATTTCGCGGTTCTAAAGTTCCGCTATGGTCATGTATTCAGATCAGTGGTTTGGGTAGGGGCTGTGGTGTGTGTCAGTGTGTTTTGTTGCTGTGATGCGTGTGTGTGAAGAGAAAGTAGCTTGTGTGGTGGAGTTTTGTGTGTGTTTGTATGTAGTGTGATCTTGGAGTGAGAATATTTAAGTAGGGGGGTGTGGGGGGCTGCGCCCCCCACTTTCATGTAGTAGAGTGATTGTGTGTGTTTGTGTGTGTGTGTGTGTGTGTGTGTGTGTGTGTGTGTGTGTGTGTGTGTGTGTGTATAGTAAAACCATAAAATTCAAAACTTCTGGTATTCATAGTTTTGAATTTTGTGATTTTTACTTTTCGTTGTTTTGTGGATTCGACTTCTTGGGCTCGAGATACTGAAATTTGAGATTTCAGTATTTTGAGATTCTAAATTGAATCCATAGATATATATGTGACTACACATACACACACAGAGATATGTATAGTAAGCTACATATGTAGAAGGAGCACACAATATGGAACAGCCACTATGCCTACAGTTAACACCTTAACAACTGGACACTGTGTGAGCCACCCATACAAATGACAATCATTGCCTGCAACATATACCCACAGAGAGGTCATAGGATAAAACACCACACACAGGTCTGCAGAAATGGAAAACCATTATTTGTGTACTATTACAGATTTATATGCCATGTCATATAGCTGTTCAGGCACAGACATCCATATAAACAGAGTAATGCAACTGTGAAACAGTTATACTAATACAGTAGTCTGGAAAGGTTTACAATTGTTGCTGTCCAGGCCGAGCCCTTCAAATAGTACAATAGTAAAGACAGACTGGGCCACAGGATACCAAACAATCAACAGTAAGTAATGCAGGTGTATAATTCAGCAGCCTCTATCTACACTCTGTACAAAATCACTAGGTGGTAAAGACCTCAGTTGACACAATGGGATGTAACTGTTACATAACAAGGAATGACTGACACCATCACAAGCATACTGACAAACAGAACAGTCTGCATGGCAGGAGGCAGTAGGCCTGCATTAACCCAATTTATGTAATTAATTTAAATATAGGTGAATTGTATGGTAACGTAAATCCAGATACCTTAAGGCAGCTCACCCTAATACCCGCACATGTTGTAAAAGCCTAGGTTATTTATGGTGCATCCCCCCCAGACTCAATAATACAGGGCCATATACCACTGTTACATACACTGGTCTCTGGAGTGCATAAGAGCACACATGCATTGTGTAGGTGAAGCCGACACATATATGGCCCCAGCCCCACTGTATGTGTGGAGGATACAACAGCAGTGGACTGATGGCTGGAATGGCAGCGTGATATTCTCACAGCCCACTACAGAACAACCCCTGATAGCATGTCATATGTGCAAAGCTTGGTATGTAGGTGGAGGACAGAGGCTGGAACACAGGCCCATATGTGGAAAACTGTTGTCATAAACTAAGCAAGTCACTGGTGTTACAGGATAGTCTGCAACAAACAATAATCAGTGATTTGGGGTTAGAAACATAAATGGATGTAGCCATGTACTGATAGCACTCAACGCTCACACTGCCAGTGAAATATCTAGCACAAGACCTGTGTGGTGGACAGACAAAAGATGATAGGCACACCTCTGGCCATCAAGAGGATAGGTCCACAGTTAAGAGCTATGCAGACAGACTTCATTCCAAGGTAAACTAGTATGTACACACAAACCCTGTAACACCAGTACTATACAAAGCATAACACAACTCTGCTCACAATCTGTCTGTAATTCTGGAACCTCCTACAAATATGTAGCTGGCCTGAGTGTGCAGGTTCTCCTGTAAGAGGTATTGCTACCTGCTGTCTGTAACGCTGATGCCCACACACAGGAAGGATGTCCATCACACAGGAAAGGTAAAGGGACCACACCCACATGATGTAGGGATTTATAGTAGGTGGTTGCCATGACAGTGGTAATTGGAAGTACTACACAGCAAGCTGCATGCAGTTAGCAAGTGAAGGATACTGACTGGTGTAGAGGCCATCACCTGATCATGTGCATCACCTACTAAAGCCATGCTGCAATCTAGTCAAAGCAGCTCATTCCATTGACTGGAGAGAGACAGAGAGAGAGAGAGAGAAAAAGAGAAAGAGAAAGAAGGCTGAAGGAGCAGCATATCTGGCATGTACTGAGCATTACATACACATGACACACCAGTGCATGATATTATGGATACAACATAGTAGCCCACACATATAGGGGCCATGCACATCATGTCTGGACATACAGAGGGTGCAAAACGAATGACAGCAGTGAGGCCATGTAAAACCACTACACACAGGTCAGGCAGGTAAAGTAGCAACAGGCCTTGTGTTGTGGCCGCTTTTGTAGGCATTTAGAGGACTGATATGTTAATGAGTGGTATCAATGTGTGTATGTTAACAAGTGTGATGCAGGATGGGGTAACACATGAACATATACGTGGGACTGTCCGTAAAGCCATGGACAGGTAGGTATTATGGAGGTGTGTGTGTGTGTGTGTGTGTGTGTGTGTGTGTGTGTGTGTGTGTGTGTGTGTGTGTGTGTGTGTGTGTGTGTGTGTACTGTTAGGCAATGCTGTACAGGTTTTAAAGTGTGTTTATTGTTTTACCCCACAGGTGGCGAGGTGGGTCAGGGTCTCTCCTGCATGCAATCTGATGTTGGTGTCCATACAGACACCGAAGATTATGATATTAATGTTGAGGCACAGGTGGGGTTGTCAGGGGCCAACACTGCGCCAACATTTAACATCCCCCTTTAAACCACCCCAACCCTGCACACAGTTTCAGTGCCTATACACACCCCATCACCAGTGGCCATAGTGGAGGGACAGCTGGCATTCAGTGGCAGTGCACAGGAAAGTGTGGTAACCATGCCTACTGTGTCCAGTTACAGCAGGCATAGCTGGATGTCCAGCAGGGCACCACATAGGCAGATGTCCCAGGGGTGCTCATGGTAGGGCCACTGGGCATCATGCCCCTGGCAGAGGTAACATAGCTGGTACCAGCAGGAGCATGTTTCAGGCTGTCATGGCAGCACAGGCACATATAGAACATTACCACAGACAGGGCCTGAGGCTGCAGAGGGCTGCTCTCACATCTGCAAATGGCAATGCCTGTGAACTTGCTGATGCCATCCATGGACTAATTGAGTTCATGGATGGATGGTCTGGTAAGATGATGGCCCTCATCGACAGTGGTCTGTCCGTGCTTGAACATGTGGTGGGAGTGCAGTTACAGTCACGTGGAAGTAGGCCAGCAATGCTAACAGCTGGTAGTCAACATGGACATGCTGGACACAAAGAGGCTCCCGTAGTGGCAGTAGCAGCCCTGGCAGTGTGGGGGGTGTGCTGTCCACACCACACCACACCACAGAACAGCAGGCCACGTGCACATGGTCCTGGCCAGTCCCAGGAGGGACCTGATACCAGCAGACAAATGTCATCAGCAGGTGAGAGTAGCACATTGAGGCCTGTACCTGGACATGCCCATGGAACCTCTGGCAGGCACAGTCCATGTGTCCATTGCCGGAGGCAGTGAATTGCACATCCTGCCAGGTATGGTCTGCAGCTCTCCATAAACACCTGTGTAGGGCAGCAACATGGCAAAACTGTCTGCATGCATACCCACACACACTATGCAAACACACCTAAGGCAACCCCATACCTACACACACCACATCACCTCACCCAGCTCCCAACAGTACACCCCTCACCCACACACATGGTGTCAAATGTATGGCCCATCCTCATCCTCTGGAAAACCAACATCACACCCTGTGCATATGATGGTACCTGTGCCACATCTCTGTCATCCATACCATCAATGCAGGGACAGGCTGATATGGTTCTGATGCACACGGTGACTGTACAACAGTGTACCACAGTACTGCAGTGTAACATGTTGTAGGGAGTAAAGTGCAATGCATATATGGCAGGTAGTGTAGCCATCCAGCAATAATGCTTAATAGCTGTTAGTAACACTGGTTGGTTGTGGTCTCTATAATGTTATCCATTTGTGTTGTAGGTGTACATGTGTCATCACTAGGATGCCCTGTGAATATGATGATACCTGTGCCACATCCCTGTCATCCATACCATCAATGAAGGGACAGGCTGATATGGTTCTGATGCACATGGTGACTGTACTACAGTGTACCACAGTACTGCAGTGCAACATGTTGTAGCGAGTAAAGTGCAATGCATATATGGCAGGTAGTGTAGCCATCCAGCAATGATGCATTATAGCTGTTAGTAACACTGGTTGATTGCAGTCCCTATAATGCTATCCATTTGTGTTGTAGGTGTACATGTGTCAGCACGAGGATGGTCTGCAGTCATATTCCACAACGGGGTATGTCACTGTGGTGACACCATGGCTGTGACATATCTGGGGTACAGTTGAACACATTTCACAGGTTACTAAACCAGTTATTGCCTGTGCCACATGGACAGGTGGCCCGCTGAGGCATGTATACCCTGCAACCTGATGTAGACCCATCCACATACACGCACACTGTTACTTGGCAACACTGGGACCAGTCCCCTACCTAGCTATGTAGTGATACTGAAGTGTGTGGCTTACATTGCACACACCACACAGCATTTAGGGGGAGGTGTGTCCCAGGTTACATGTTACATGCAGAACATGCCCAGACATGGAGGGGGGATGTAATAGGTGTATTTGGACAATACATAGTGTGACATACCGTCATATACACATTTACAGACACATAACAGCCACACACACATCTGAGATACCAGGGCCTATCGCTGCTAACTAACTTGACCGTGAGTCTACTGTGTTACAGGTAGGCTGCACACATCACATGCATAACTGGCTTGGATTGTGGTAACAGTTACCTGTATGTTTGATGGTAACAGTGGTAACCATAACGTGGTACATAGGTTCATAGGTTCATAGGTAGGTACTAGGCTATTGGCCCTAGAGCCTATACAAGCCTAGTCAAAAATGTACCCTGGCTTTTGCCACCCAAGAAAATTATTTTCCTGTGCCCCTGTCGAGCAGAGCGACAGAAGTGATCCCTGCGGTGAATTTCCTATTTCCCATCCAATCATCAAGATTTTTCTTGAAGAGTGCTAATGAGGAGCTCTGCTTGACATAGATAGGTAGTCTGTTCCAGAGTATGGGAAGTCTCTGGGACAGGAATCTATCCTTCCAGCATGTTCTGTTTATTGTGGTGACAAGGTTTAGATCCCTAGAGCGTGTAGCTCGGAGGGATTGGGATTTCTTTAAGTGGAGCATGTCCAACAGCTCTGGGTTTGACATAGCTTTGTATGTTAGGCAGAGATCACCTCTGAGTAGGCGATATGCGACGGAGTAAAGCTGGAGTTTTTTGAGACGGTCTGCATAGGGCATCTGTTTGAGGCCAGTAATCCTCTTTGTGAGGTATCTCTGTGGTCTTTCCAGTTGTTGTAGATGTCTTGTGAGGTACATACCAAAAGGGGCGTTTTACTCTATAATGGGTCTAATGAGTGATGAGTAGAGGGGAACAATGACCTCTTTTTTTCTGGATGAGAAACCTTTTGTGATGAGGTGAGCCACGTAGAAGGATATCCTGATCACTGTGGCAATGTGATTATCAAAGGAGAGACTATTGTCCACCTGTGTCCTAAGGTCTCTTATCACATTTTCAGTGTTAAGTAGACTACCAGCTATGTGGTAGTTCATGGGTACAGAGTTTTTACCAAAGGAGATGACAATACACTTTTTGGCATTGAGCTTCAGGCCATGGCTTTGACACCAGGCATCTGTCTCAGTGAGGCCCTTTTGTAGTATGTCCACATCATTAGGAGTTTCGATTATGGCTCCTAGTTTGCAGTCATCTGCAAACTTTGTTAGCCAAAGACCTTCTTTGTTAGCCTTTACTTCAGAGAAGTAGATACCAAACAGGAAAGGACCCAGGACTGAACCCTGTGGTACTCCACTTGTCACTGGTCTGAAGTTGGATTTGGAGTCTGCTACTTTCACAGTGTGGGTTCTGTCCATAAGCCAGTTGGCAACCCATCTTGTGACATAGGGATTTATACCTAGTTTAGTGAGCTTATCTATAATTCCAGAGTGGGAGATGATGTCGAAAGCCTTGGCGAGATCTAGATAAGCTGTGTGAAACACCTTACCCTCATCTATGGCTTTGGTGACTGCTTCAAAGAAGTCAATCAGGTTTAGGAGACATGATCTGCCTTTTACAAATCAGAACTGGGTAGGGTCCAGAGTTTGGAGATTACCAATGTCTTTGTTTATGAGTTCCATGATGATACGTTCCATGACCTTGCAGACCAGGCTTGTCAGGCTAATGGGGCGGTAGTTCCTGGGGTCAGTCGTGGCTCCCCCTTTGTGGAGTGGGATAACCATTGTGGTGCGCCATTCAGTGGGCACAAAGCCTGAGGTGAGGCTATGATTGGACATGGTACTTAGGTAGGGTGCCAGTTCATTCTGTAGTTCATGTAGAACGCAGCCTGGGATATTGTCAGGTCCCATGGATGCTGTGTTCCTGGCTTTTGAGAGTGTGTTTTTTACCTGTGAAGCCGTGATTACAGGAACTTTGCATTCTTCTGGTATAGAGATTGGCCCTCTAGGGGGTGAGAGGGGGTGAAGTTAGCACTGAACCTATCTGCCAGGATGTTGGCAATATCAGTTGGTTCTGTATATTTAGTGTCATTGTGCTGTAACTCAGAGCAGATCTGAGTGTTGCCATTGAGATTCTTGACATAGCTATAGAATGCTTTGTGGTTGTCTTTAGAGTCAGTGGCAATTTTGTTTTCGTAACTAGCTTTGGAGGATTTTATGAGGGATCTCAGCTTCTTACTGAGATTGAACAGCGAGTTCCTCCAGTCATGGGACTTTACTATTTTTTGCAACAGTTTCTTTCTTCTGTTGTAGAGTTTGTTTATGGCAGAGGACCACCAGATTGGCTTCCTTTTTTTGGAGGATAGCATCTTGATTCTATTAGGGATAGCATGATCCATGCACTCATGTGAGTGCTTATAAAGTGCATTTGTGTAGGATTCAGCATTCGTGCCTCTATTGTCCATCTGCATGGGTGTTATGATGTTTGCCACTTCTGTCTTAAGAAGTGTGAAGTTGGCTTCGAAGAAGTTTTTTATGGGACATATACCGGGTGTACCTTGGTGTAATGACAGTGTACACAACACCCACATCCCCCAGTGGATGTTGTATTCCCTGAAACCCATGATGACACTCTGCCATACCCACCATCACACACTGGCCACGACTGTGATAGAACCCATAGTATACCCCATCAGTGGTACTACAGGGATATGCATCTCATGCACATGCCACACGCGTAGTAGGGTGTTGCATTGTCATGCCTCACCTATGGGCAGCAACAACACTATCTGTACTACTGTGTGGCAATGGGTATTGTAATAGGAGTATGTGGCCTCGGAATGCTATACTCTACAGATATATGGACATGCACAACTACACAAACATGCCAGAACACAATGGGTAGCCCATGCCTATCACCCCATTTGTAAAACACTGTTGTGCTGGTATTGCAAGGCTCATGTAGCCGGTATGGCGGGGGAGATTAACAGGGTACATGTAATGTACCATACAGCAGCAGCCACAACTGACTATGTGTCAGTACAGGGGTGCATCCCTGCAGGTGGTCATAGCGGTGTAGCTAGCTATTGTCCAAGGGGAGATGGATTGTGTAGGGGTTGTGTGTACAGTGTTATCCTGCCACCTGCCAGGTGTCAGCGAGCAATCTACCGACAGACACTACTGTCATGACCCTCAGGGTGAGAATTACATGCATTAGCCAATCCTCCAGGTGCACATGGCCACTGAGGTGATCAAGTTGACATGTATGCAACATGCATTACAACACATGGTTAGTGTCTCTGATGGAGACGTGTACCCAAGCATGTTTGGTTGACTATGGTAGTGTAGTGGAGGTACCTGTGGCATGTGGTGCATACAGGGTGACATCTCCTATATGTGCCACTTCTTACACAGCTGGGCAGACATGTCAGTGTCAATCAAGCTTAGGTTGCCTGTACATATCCCAGCTGGATACCTGCCATCTGCACATCTGTACAGGGACTGACAGTCATCAGCTTGGCAAGTAGCTATGCAGTAGCATGAGTGTGTTGACAGACAGACGTCTGACAACAATATGTATGCCATAACTACATGTTGGATGCCCTCACTAACATGTGCTGTACAGACGGTAGTCTACAGTTGCATTCCACATGATGGATCATTACCCAGTAAGGGGTATATACTGTGACACAACTCACACACAAGGGATACAACAGGGAGGCCTCGGTGTCCAGCCATGCTCACAGGTGTGCCTCTTGTCAGTACTATATTAAGCACTCTGCTCTTGCCTGGGTTAGCACTGTCAACAGTAGTACTGCCATGATACACTACATTTCAGTGTGACAGCATGTACCCAGGGCCACTATGCCTGTATGTAACACATTCACATGGATAACAGTGCTGTACAGGCCTCATATATGTCTGTGTTCCACAAATGACACTCACACCCCTTGCTACTGTAATGACAGCACATAGGTGCATGTATTGTACATGGAATTACATACACTTATTACAGGTTATCAGACTGAGTGGTGTGTCCTGGTTACTAGGGCTAAGCTATGCATAGCAAGTATCAACATTGCTACAATATAACAGCTAAGCTGAATTGCATACTGGTAAGTGCTGCCTACACTGTGTAAGTGGCCGTACATTTACCCATAGCACAGTACTGCTTCGCGCAAACCCATGCAAACCCGGTTAAAGCAGTATAAAAACTGCCTTAACCACTTTGTATCTCACAGCCCTTGTTCTGCCCAGCATCAAAATGAACAGCGCTTGCAGGTCTTGAACGCAGGACCCTTTACACTGAAGTCACAGCACTTAACCACTATGCCCTGGCCACTGTGAAGACAGCTGTTATTTTACTAATATAACTGTTAATACACATATTGAGTAGTATTGAACAATTGCCTTTAGTTCCTAAATTGTGTAGTCCTTGTTATTAATGACTGTTGCATCACATATGTTGTTTTATCATAATGTGCACATATCAGATACATACAGTGAGATACATCTGGGAGGGTATACACAACCGTGACATTTACTCATGACAGGAATATGGTCGTATACATATAATAGGCCTATATATGTCTACATGTACATACATATACATACACATGCATACTCATACATATGTCTGTATACACATCTGTATAGTGCTACATATATATGGCCATGTGTACATCCCTTCATATTATATATATATATATATATATATATATATATATATATATATATATATATATATATATATATATATATATATATATGTCTACACACACACACACACACACACATATAGATAGATAGATAGATAGATAGATAGATAGATAGATAGATATGCATATATGCATATATGTATATATATAGATATATGTATATATAGATATAAGTATATGCATATATAGATATATGTCTATATAGCTATATATGTATTCACATCCTATGTGTACAGATATGCCTAGTTATGTTGGTATATATATGTTCATATCTATAACTATATGTGCATACATATCTATTCTGATATACCTACTACTGTCAATATATATTTAGATATCCATACATATATGTGCATATGTATCTCTATCTGTATATGTGTAGACATATATTGCTCTGTATATGTATATATATATATATGGGTGTTAATATGTATGTATATATATATATATATATATATATATATATATATATATATATATATATGTCGATATGTATATGTGTATATATCTATATAGATATCTGGATAATTATATATACATATATTTTCACCATATGTCCTGAACATGGAGTGTAGCCCTACCTCAGCCCCTATAGTCCCAACTCCATAGTGCAAGGGGATGTCAGGTGTGTATAGCAGGTATATTTGTAGACTATTGCTATTGTAATAGGGATTGTCTTCACAGACATGGTGTGTGTGGGTGGTCACATCTGCTTTTAAAATGTGCACCATTAGCTACTGACAGGCATCCTAAGGACATCATAGTACAGTACCACTGCTAGCATGCCATGCTTCTGTGGAATACAGTAGCAATATTGGCTAATCTCTGTGGACATTCTGACACTCTCTGGACAGTCCAGAGGTGTACACAGAACCCCTTAGTGCAAGACACATGGACCAAGCCTGACAATGTGGATGTTAACAGCCATGTAGGTGGGTATAACATGTAATGACTGGTATACATTTGCCCCCATAGGTTATGCATTCATACACCCCTGTCTGTCCTGACACATAATAACCACTGGTACAGAGGTGCCATGGCCACATACTACGACTAGATATTGACATACATCTGTACAGCATCCCACTACTCTGTATGACATACATGACTGTTAAGGAAGGACCAGCAGCAGTACATCTGGCAAGTTTCTGGACATGACATCTCACTGGGTACATACACTAAGCTGCTAGGCATGTAACAAAACACTGTGCAGGCTGCAGGTAGACTGGCTCAGCACTGGCCTGCATTTCCTATGGGGGAATGCACAGGCACCTGCATATATAGCAGGCTCTACAGGCATGTCACAGCACAGAGCATGATACATCAGTGTAAAAGTGCATAACCACAGCCAATGTGAACACAGTCACAGCCACGTATGGTAATAGCATTATATTACAGTATATGGACTATTTGTTCAACACCATCCTCATATGTGCCACTCACACACTAGCCCTACATATACTGGGCCGCTACACAGTGTGGTCCGATGCCTGTCTGTGGTATGGGACATGTGTGTGTATGGCCCTACAAATATGTAAGCTGATAGGGTAACATACAGTGGAGCAGCATGTAACATCAGACAGAATGGGACAAAGAACAATGACACATACCACAGTCTGTACACATGCCAAAGTACATATTATCAATGCACACACTGTCGACATCCATCTTACATACACAGACCTCAGAACTGTACAAACAACCACAGAATGTCCAGGTGATGTCATCAGATATAACCCCTACTATACATAACATGTGTAGCAGTCTGATATCTCCCAGGCTTGTTATCAGTTATGATGTCACTAATTATGGTGTACAGCACATATGCACCTCTTACTGCATGACATATGTACAAAGGTTGACAGTGTTGTGGCTGGAGGCACATACACAGGGCCAATATTGGCATGTTGCTGTGATAACCTCATACATTTACTGTTGTAACAGGGTTTGTTGCAACATATGTCCTATGAGGGATATGAAGTCAGTAATTCTCATGGCTGTCACCATCTACAGACTGCAATCCTCACACTACCTTCTGCAGTCCAAAGATAGGTGCTCTGTGGGTAACGCATGAAACAAAAGGCACCACACACCACTCAGTCTGCAGATGACCCTACAGATGAGGTTGTATCATAAACATAGCACTGACATGGCAGTTATTAAAACATGTAGGACAGCCATATCCACACACACCCTGTTAAACAAACATTACTCCAAATGCAGTATAGCAGCACTTACAGTCTGTAGTCAGGCCAGGCACATCCCCATCCTGTGTGTTGCCCTGTTTCCACAGTGTATGTTGTTAGAGGTAAATCCTCAATCCATATGAGATGCTGTTTGCCAAACAACAGAACGAGTTCCTGCTCACAGTGAATGAAAAGGCCCAACACCAACATGATGTTCCTAGATATTGGAGTGTGTTTCAATGCAATTGGCAATGGGAATGTTACCACAACTGTTCCACATGCAATCAGCTAGAGGAGGGCTGCAATTCATGCAGAGGCCATCAGCTGATCATGAGCATCAATTAAAATACACATGCTGCTGCCTAAGCAAAGCAGGTGTAAGTCTCCACATCCACCAGAGAGGGAGTGAGAGAGGCAGACAGAGGCAAAGTAAAGTCAGGGAGGGGTGTGAGAGTAAAACATAAGCATGTTTGTGTCACACACCTACCAGCACAGGGTAGCAAACCCCTGATGACTATGTAGTGCTATCACATTTCTATGCAGTTAGCAGATACACCACATAGGTTACATGTTGAGGAGCCCTCAAAACATATATGTGTTGTGGCATCTGCAACAGGGATAAGATAGCTATATGGTAGGTGTAGTACATGTGCCTGTCCACATGAACAGGTGCCAGTATCAACACAGCCACACTCTCACAGGGACGCACACACATTGACACACATGGCAGGGCCAGGAATACAACTCATCACTAGTGAGATTGCCACAACACATTACTGTGCAGGTATCACATGCACCACAGGGGTCATACAGAGGTTATATGGGCAAAGGGTATGTGGAGGTGTCTGACATTGGACAGCATGCTTCAGTATGCCAATGGGGGCTGTAGTCAATGTGAATCTGATCATATGCATCATACAACACACACACACACACACACACACACACACACACACACACACGGTGCCAGTACTGACATACATGGGTGCATTGCTTCACGGGTGTGTAGTGGTCGACTGTGCCAGACAGCTATACAAGGCTAGGTGATGGGTATACCTTGACATCAGCCCACATGACAATGGTCTGCACTGTGGCTCAGGGGTGTAGTTTCTGGATTTGCCCACACAGGTGGGTATTGTATTTACCATCCAGTCACCTGGGTGACTATTGTGTGTGGCCAATGCTGTGCATTGCTTGCCATGTATGTGTTGCTTAGCCCATGACATGGACAGTGTCTGGGATGTGCACACCTCTCACATGCATGTACAGTGACATATGGAACTGTACCTGGGGTGTCCGGCCCATGTTGTGTACACAGATTATCATCAGATGTACTAGTCCTGGCCTCATGTGGTGAGAACTGGTAATGGACAGCAGGTTTACCTTGCACCTACATTGATAGCATGATACCGGCATTCCCTGGTGTCAGTGGCCTCTCTCCATACAGGGCATGTTTTCAGGCATGGTATCTCCTTTGTGGGCCACATTTGATGGCACCACAGGTGTTGCCGTTGTCCAGTGAGGAACATGGGGAAGGTGCACTGTCAGCATGTACGTGCCTATTGGACAGATGGACAGGGTGCTATGCCCTCTGTAGCCCACTGCAATCACACCATAGTTACTATCAGTGGGCAATATGCAGGGTACTATCAACATAGCGGCAGTTGCCTATGAAAGTGTGTGTGTGTATGAGACATGTGTTTAGAGTGTTCTCTGGGTAATACTAGGGTTGCTAACTTTGTTTGCCTGGCCTTGATGTCACATGTAGCGGTATGGATTTGCACCCCAGCCTCTCGGCTATTTCACATCTGTTATCACTGTACAGTGGACATTGTGATATATACTAGGACCACCATATAAGAAATTTGCAAAACTCACTCCACATTGAGCCCAGATGTTACACACTCACAACCACCTCCACACAGGATATGAGTTGCAAACATAGACACACACACACACACACACACACACACACACACACACACACACACACACACACACACACACACACCTGTCATGTCTGGGATTAGAATGCCTACCTAACTTGTTTATTACACTACAGCACTACGCAGATATAGGATGCACCACAGGGATTACTGGAGTACTCTTTCCCCAAAGGTGTATTTCACAATGAATGACATCAGCAGGATTGCCAAAGTAGAGCATTTGAATTGTAGTGAGTATGGCTAGGCTACAATGCATTGCTCTCTACACATACATTGAAACACACACAAAACATCCACAACCAACATGTGTGGGAATAGAACCCCTACCAGACTTCTATATCACACTACAGCATGAAGCTGTTATAGGATGCACCACAGGGATTACTGGAGTACTCCTTCTCCAAAGGTGTATTTCACAATGAATGACATCAGCAGGATTGCCAAAGTAGGGCATTGAATTGTAGTGAGTGTGGCTAGGCTAAAATGCATTGCTCCCTACACAGACAGAGACACAAAAACACACACACAGTTGCCATGTCTGGGATTAGAACTCCTAGCTAACTAGCTCATCACCCTACAGCAGTACACAGTTATAGGATGCGCCATGGAGATTACTGGGTTACAGCTTTCCGAAAGGTGTAATTCACAGTGTATGACATCAGCAGCCTTGACAAAGTAGGGAAATTGAATTGTAGTGAGTGTGACTAGCCTAAAAAGCATTGCTCTCTACACAGACGGTGACACACACACACACACACACACACACACACACACACACACACACACACACACACACACACTCACCTGTCATGTCTGGGATTAGAATGCCTACCTAACTTGTTTATTACACTACAGCACTACGCAGATATAGGATGCACCACAGGGATTACTGGAGTACTCCTTCCCCAAAGGTGTATTTCATAATGAATGACATCAGCAGGATTGTCAAAGTAGGGCATTTGAATTGTAGTCAGTGTGGCTAGGCTAAAATGCATTGCTCCCTACACAGACATTTAAACACAGACAAAACATCCACAACTGCCATGTGTGGGAATAGAACCCCTACCAGAGTTCTATATCACACTACAGCATGAAGCTGTAATAGGACGCACCACAGTGATTACTGGAGTACTCTTTCCCCAAAGGTGTATTTCACAATGAATGACATCAGCAGGATTGCCAAAGTAGAGCATTTGAATTGTAGTGAGTATGGCTAGGCTACAATGCATTGCTCTCTACACAGACATTGAAACACACACAAAACATCCACAACCAACATGTGTGGGAATAGAACCCCTACCAGACTTCTATATCACACTACAGCATGAAGCTGTTATAGGATGCACCACAGGGATTACTGGAGTGCTCCTTCTCCAAAGGTGTATTTCACAATGAATGACATCAGCAGGATTGCCAAAGTAGGGCATTGAATTGTAGTGAGTGTGGCTAGGCTAAAATGCATTGCTCCCTACACAGACAGAGACACAAAAACACACACACAGTTGCCATGTCTGAGATTAGAACTCCTAGCTAACTAGCTCATCACCCTACAGCAGTACACAGTTATAGGATGCGCCATGGAGATTACTGGGTTACAGCTTTCCGAAAGGTGTAATTCACAGTGTATGACATCAGCAGCCTTGACAAAGTAGGGAAATTGAATTGTAGTGAGTGTGACTAGCCTAAAAAGCATTGCTCTCTACACAGACGGTGACACACACACACACACACACACACACACACACACACACACACACACACACACACACACACACACACACACACACACACACACTTGCCATGTCTAGGATTAGAACTCCTACCTAACTAGCTTATAACACTACAGCAGTACACAGTTATAGGATACACCACAGAGATTACTGGGCTACAACTTTCAGAAAGGTGTATTTCACAGTGTATGACATCAGCAGCCTTGACAAAGTAGGGCATTTGAATTGTAGTGAGCGTGGCTAGCCTAAAAAGCATTGCTCTCTATACAGACACACACACACACACACACACACACACACACACACACACACACACACACACACAGTTGTCATGTCTGGGTTGAGAACTCCTACCTAACTAGTTTATCACACTACAGCAGCACACAGTTTTAGGAAGCACCACGGAGATTACTGGCCAAAACATTTCACAAGGGTGTATTTCAAAGTGGATGACCTCACCAGGCTTGTCATAGTATGGCTATGGGGAGGGCAGTGTGTGTGCATGCGCCATAACCCATTCATCTAGAGGTTGGCACACCACGTTCAGGCACACACAGGGTTATATTCCACAGGTACATGTGTACAGCTGCTAGATGACTACTTCCTTGTACAGTCATGTTGCACAGCTAGCACTTGCACCACATAGTCTGTAATGCTGACAGATACCAGTGGCTAAGGTCTACAGTGAGTGACATCTGAACCTCATGTGGTTGTAGCCATTTGGCTGTGTGCTGGGTGGGACAGGCCTCATAATGGATGGCCCCTTGTGACAGTCACTCTCTTCCACCCATCTGTGTACGTCTACTTTTGGCTTATTATAGTGTGTTGTCCTTGGATATATGCCTGTATTCCTATCCAATGTGTGTACAAAGCATGAGTGCTGCATACTGAGGAGTGTCTGCACTAACATCTGCAACTGCCAGATATGTCTGGTCCACTGTTGTTTGCAGACATGGCCTTCATTTGTTTAAGTGTGTGAGCATGCCCAGTATGCCTTTCTGTATTGAATGTGTGGATCGATTCCAGGTAGTTAGTACTGCAGTGCAGACCTTTGTGTTGTACACCTACAGGTAGCATACTGTTTCTGCAGGGTATCCGTCGATCATTTGGCAATATGGGGACAAACTGTGAGGGGATAGTGTGTACTGTAGGGGATTGTGTCTGTGCTGCTTCAGCTGAATGGTACTGCTGTTAGCAGATACATTCAGACATGTGTACTGTTATACACAGTGATGTTTTCTGTCTTCATGTACTATCAGGTAGACATTCTTGCTCACAGTGATGACTTGGGGAACAAGGGTGACTGCAGCTGTGTCCGGGATTGTGGGCAGACACCTAAGTATTCATGGTAAGTTATGCCATTCTGGAGGGGGAGCTGCAGACACTTGGTGCTGGGTTTGTGTATCCAGTTGAGCACTTTGGTACAGTGCTGGCAGAGGATCCCATACTTGTCCACCCATCAACATGGCAGTATGGTCTTATCTTGCTGTGACAATGCCTCACAGCTGTACAGATTTGCACAGGTTAGCCAGAGGCAAGGGCCATGGGTCAGGACATTTACCCTATTGTGGTGTACGGGCAGGTGTGTAGCCACCCATTTATGTGTTTGCAGCCAGGGATAGTGTGTGCACACAGCTTGGTGTCAGGCCTTACACATTCCATGCTGCCCATGCTCCCACGCACCCCCTCTGTTACCTCTTCCATGCATTATGCATACATTCTCTGATACTTTCCCTAAGGGTATCTCCACATCACAGGTGTGTGTTAGTGTTGGTCCACAGTTCATGCAGTGGGACAAGGTGGACATGTTACTGTGGTTTGTCCACATGGCCTTGCATATGGCTCATGTGGAGTGTGTTATGTTGTTATTTGGGTGTCCATGACCTAACATGCATTGGCAGTACATGTGAGACATGGGCCTTTGGCAGGCGCCTGTGGGGCATTAAGTGTTGGTGTAGGCCAGATGAGGCAGACCATTGCATTCTGTCAGTCCTACAGTCCCAGACCACCATACAATATATTCCCTTGGTTGACAGGGTAGATGTGATAGTTGTTCATGCCAATACCTTCTATGAGTCTTGATTAGGTGGTGTGGATGCTGGCAAGGTGCTACCTGCAGCTAGGGACACACCTGCATGGGACACCGGCACTGCATGCTGCAGTCTTCTGCTATTGCCATATACAGGTGGGGTCTTACTGTACCCATTCCCCACAGCAGGGATATTGCCAGAGAGGTGCCTATGGGTGGTGTTTGCGTGGCTGGGTGCATGTGGGTTATGGACACTACTTGCATCTGACACACAGATATGAATGGGGCATTACAGTTATGCTGGCATGTGCAGGTACATAAGCTGATTCCCAATACATCAGTCCTACCTCCTTTGTGATCTGCAGGTGTTCAGGCAGACATCACCGGTATCCCCTACTACAGGTCCGGTTACTGTGATGCATACCTACATGTGCAATTCCAAGGGTGTCTCCATTTCACAGTGACACAATATATACTGTATGTCTGGGGTACTTTCCCCTGTGTGCTGTTTGTATATCTAGCCCAACAGCCATGCCATGTCAGTCTTTCAGATGGTGACACATATTACCACCATACATTCACAATGGCTTACTGCTAGCATGTGTTATACTGGTGGGGATTGTCTTTGGTACTGCAGTCATGAGGGCTTGTCCCTGTCATCAGCATTAGTGGGCAATGGCCAGCAGGTCTTACCTCAACATGCATAGATACTGACCACTCTCACAAATTATGAAATACACACCATCCTAACACACACAGACCTGCATATTGTGCAAATGCTACAACCTATCCTGCTACCTTGGCCACCTCTGGGCATTTCTGCTCCACTCGTATTATACCTACTCACACATGTTACTACATTTCTACACAGGATTGAGGGGGCACACCTGAGTGTCACTACATTTTTACACTGGATTGGGGGAAGGGGCAGAACTGTCTGTTTCCACATGTCTACATAGGTGTTGGGGGGCACACCTGACTGTTACTACATTTCTACATAGGATTGTGGGAGGACACACCTGCCAGTTTCTACATTTCTACACCGGATTGGTGGGGCACAACTGACTGTTACTACATTTCTACTCTGGATTGGGGATAGGGGCACACCTGACTGTTTCTACATGTCTGCATGGGAGTGGGGGGGCACGCCTGACTATTACTACATTTCTACATAGGGTGGTGGGGGGGACACACCTGACTGTTTTTACATTTCTACACAGGATTGGGGGGGGGGGCACACCTGACAGTTACTACATTTCTACACAGGATTGGGGGGCACACCTGACTGTTTCTACGTTGGAGTGGGGGGGCACACCTTATTGTTACTACATGTATACATACGGTTGTGGAGGACACACCTGACTGTTTTTACATTTCTACACAGGATTGGGGGGAGGCACACCTGACTGTTACTACATTTCTACACAGGATTGGGGGAGCACACCTTACTATTTCTACATGTCTACATAGGATGGGGGGGGCACACCTGGTACTTGCACACATTTGCTATGACTGTACTGGTATGTCAGGTACTCCATTTCATTCTGTATTCTAACCTATCATGCTGCCTAGAGGCATATCAGTGTACTACAGATCTTAGCTTTGGTTGCCCTACATATTAATGTCTGACTTTCTACCCTTCAGAACTAACATCCCACTACCTGACCTGCTGTAGTCTGTCTGTGTAGGCCTGGGGGGGAGGTTACCCATAGGCATCATTCAGAGGCCATAGCACAAGCTCTGTTTGGGTTTGTCTACACCTGTCCTGCTGGCTGAGACTATTGTTGGGTATGTTACTCACCATAACGTTCCATGTTTGTAGTTCATCTCGCCCTTCATTCTTACGAAACCACCCACCCCTGTCCTAGAAGGTTCTGGAGACAGGATAATTTTTCCATAATAAGGTGGAGATCTTTCATTATTGTTCTTTCTGGATAGCTTTAGTTCTGTCTTTCTATAGTTTAGCAGCAAACAAGATCTGGGGATTGTGCTGGTGCTCTGTGGGATGCCTCCCTGGCCACGAGCCAACTGGAAGAGTTTGAGCTTTGTGGTGGGCAGAGTCTGAACCCATACATGCCAAGCATAGCGCCTCCTTGGCCCTCTTCAAAAGGAGCCTTGATAATTGGATGGGAGATAGGAAATTCTGTCAGTTGCTCTGCTAGACAGGGGTCCAGGGAAGTAAATATTGTGGGAAGAAATATCCAGGGAATTGTTATGGCTAGGCTTGTATAGGCCCTATGGCCGATAGCCTAGTACCAACCTATGAACCTATGAACCTATGTGAACCTCCCTGACTGGCATGTGTGAGTCATATGGACACACCTGTCTCCCACCACATTTCCTGCAGTGGGTTTTATCACCCTGTGTAGTACTGGCTACTATGGTGACTCCAGTATGTGTTACAGAAGTCATGGTGCCACTATGGGTGTCTGCTGTCTGCTGCCATAACATTCGCCCACCCAATTCCCTTGCATGCTCTCATCCATACCACAGATACAGGTAACGACACATTCTACTCCATTTGGCAATTGGTAGGTTGATTGACTTACCTTGTGGGTGTGCCAGGATTGAGGATGGTGCTGGAAGGCTGCCTATGTCAGATGCACATAGTACACTCCCTATACATGGTTGAGCACCGGTAGTGTCATGTTTGGCATCCCTTTTACTGTATGTGCGAGTCAGAGAGAGGTGTCATTCCCTGGGTCCCTACTGTGTCAGTGTATGTGCTATGTGTTGCCTCTTTGCCAAGGCCAGGGCATACTGGGCACACCTCCATCTGCCTACTGGGGCAAGCTCAGGTTGTTCCTCCTCCGAGTCACTCTGTGCCTGTGCAGGCCTTGGCATTGGTGGGGGGGCTGTGTGGCCCTGCCCTGTGCTGTTCCTGGTACAGCTGTTTCCGCGGATCATATTGTGTAACATGGCATATACCATAACAATTTGAGTACATGTAGCTGGTGAGTACTGCAAGGCTCCACCGGATGTGTCCAGACACTGGAAATGTGACTTGAGTATCCCAAACACACACTCTATTATATAGAAGGATAGAAGGAAGTACCTCTGTTCACCTGTGAGAGAGGGGAGCTTTGAGCAGCCTATCTGTCCTGGAGAAGTGGTTTCAGCCCAGAAGTTAGTAGTTTATTTGCCATTTTGGGCTAATTTTGATTGTATCTGCTCTGTTTTCTGAAAAAAAAAAATATATATATATATATACTTTTTCACGCCTTTCTGAACTAGTATAGTCCAGTTTTCAGGTTATTGCTGAATCCAGGGCTGTGTTACAAGTTTCTGTGTTGCCCATACCTTACTTGGATAGAAGGAAGTTTCTCTGTTCACCTGTGAGAGAGGGGAGCTTTGAGCAGCCTATCTGTCCCTGGAGGAGTGGTTTCAGCCCAGAAGTTAGTAGTTTGTCGGCCATTTTGGGCTAATTTCTATCTCTTTCACTTTCCTGCTATAAAAACCGCATTTGTTTAGTTTTGTGCACCGGGAAGCACCATTTAGCTAGAGTTAAACTATTCTCAGCTCCATGAAGTCTACTCTTCAATTTTTCCCTTGGAACTAGACAAACCTTCAACTTTAGCACTCAAACCATTCATTTCACAGTCAAGCACTCGCTTAAAACTCATAGCAAGCACAAATTAACCCTAGCACTAGACCCCCCCCCCCCCTATACTGTCCAAAAGGACAAGGCTCTCTATTCGTCTCCACCAGCCAGTCAGAAAACCAGCTTACTCTACCTATTCAGGCATGTCCAAAGGGCAGTTTCCGGTGTACTCTCCAGTCCAACTGGTAAATCTGAGCATTTTGAGGCAATGTTACAACTGCCTCATGCACACAGACAACCCTCTCCTCCTACCACCAAACACTAATATATATGCGAGAGATGCAATTATACAGCCAAACTGGAGGCAAAGCTCTCTCAACCCAAGACTGGAACTGACAGTCAAGAGGAGAAAGGTAATACTTGCAACACACCACCAGTCTCACATAGACCTAATAAACCAACACCTGCAAATAACATACATGAATACATGAAAACATACTCAGAGGCTCTAAATAAAAATCTGCAAAAGCAACAGAGACCTCCAAAGCAGAATTCCAAGCAACCTTCACACCCAATCACCAACCATGAAACACATACTTCACAAAATCAGTGTACCATGCAATCACAGCCCTTAATGCAAAATAACATACCTAACACACTAGTAACAGGTGACTCTATAGTCAGGCACACTGATGTCGCACTAACTAGGCTGAACAAGGAGAAGGTTACAGTTAGCTGCCTGTAAGATGCCAGGATCCGCCACATAACACAAGCACTCAGGTCACTCCAGAACAAGTACAAATACATCTCTGTTATTGTCCATGTTGGTGTGAATGACCTGAGACGTACCTCCCTGGACTACATGAAAAGAGACATGGAAGAGCTCTCTGATCATGTAGCCCAGGCCAGTATGACCCTGACCCTGAGTAGCATCCTGCCCCCACCAAGAATGATGCTATAGTATAAAGAAAAAATTATCAATTTCAACAATTGGCTAAGTTTCTGGTGTCATTCAAAGGGAATCCAGTATCTGTCCGCCTGGGATGACATGCTCGACAAGCCATGTTGCTTCGCAAGAGATGGCTTGCACATGTCACCCTTAGGATTTTGAATTCTGGCCAAGGCTTTTGCCACCCCCATAGTGCCTTTTTTAGGCATGGCTCAAAAGACAAACCCACCACCATAAATAGCACAAGTAACCAAAAACTGAGGGTAATGCTACTCAATGCCAGAAGTTTGAACCTCAAAATGCACGCACCCGAGGCACTCCTCAGTATGAAGAATATCGACATCTGTGCAGTAAGAGAAACCTGGTTTAAGGCTCCTGAGAGCACCCCAGGACTACTAGGCTATAACTCATACCATACCTTTCGGTCACAGAACCATGACCGAAACACAAAAGGTGGAGGTTTATCCATATTCATCAAGGATACCCACACGTCTAGGTTAGTGGCGCAGCACAATGCATCAGAGATCATCCATGTGCAACTAACAATGGGCAAAACTGCAATCCAAATTGTAGCTTGCTACAGATCACCCACCATGGCCCAGGACCCCCATTCTGCATTTCTGGAGACACTGGGAAATATGAAGGTCCTACCAAACATACTAATACTGGGTGATTTCAATTACCCAAACATAAACTGGGAGAACTACTCAAGTACTAACTCCCTTGCTTAACGCTTCCTAAAATTTATAAACTTGAATGCCCTGGATCAACTGGTCAACACCCCCACCAGAGGGAACAACATATTGGACCTGGTCATCACCAACATCGGCGACCGGTGTTCCACACCGGAGGTCAACCCCACGCTGGTTAGATCAGACCATAGACTAATCACTCTGGATATCCACATTCCACCCCCACCCCCAATCAAGGAAACCACCATGAAAAACTTTTCAAAAGCAAACTTCACATTACTTAAGACCGAGGTGGAAAGGTTCACAGCTCCCATGCTAAAGGACAATGCTGTCCAAGCTGCTGAAACCTTTACAAAGGCACTCTATGAGCATCTGCAGGAATGCTTGGATCATGCTATCCCAAGTAAAACCAAGACTCACTCCTCCAAGTAAAGGAAACCAGTCTGGTGGACCCCTGCCATAAATAAGCTATACAACAGAAGGAGGAAACTAGTACAGAAAAGAGTAAAATCCCAAGAAAGAAAGACATCCCTGATCAGTATCAGCAAGAAACTACGATCCCTCATTAAATCATCCAAGGCTAGTTTCAAAAGAAAAATTGCCAATGACTCCAAAGATAACCACAAAGCGTTCTTTAGCTATGTCAAGAACCTAAGTGGAAACTCTCAGATCTGCTCTGAGTTAGTGCAGAATGGCACAAAATACACTGAACTGACTGATATTGCCAACATTCTGGCAGACAGCTTTAGTGCAAACTTCACCCCCCTCTCACCCCCTAAAGGGCCCATAACCATACCAGAAGAATGTAGGGCCCCGTCAATCACCGACACACAGGTTAAAACAGCCCTATCCAAAGCCAAAACCCCAGCTTCAATGGGACCGGATGGTGTCACAGGCTGTGTCTTACAAGAGCTCCAAAATGAATTAACCCCTCACCTAAACACACTGTTCAAACTCAGCCTCTCTACAGGCTACGTACCCACAGAGTGGCGCACAGCAACAGTTATCCCGCTCCACAAAGGTGGAGCCACAACGGACCCCGGGAACTATCGCCCTATAAGCCTGACTAGCCTGGTCTGCAAGGCTATGGAATGCATCACCATGGAACTCATTAACAGAGACATTGGGAACCTCCAAACCTTGGACCCTACCCAGTTTGGCTTTGTTAAGGGCAGATCATGCCTCCTAAACCTGGTGGACTTCTTTGAGATGGTTACCAAGGCATTAGATGAAGGAAAGTAGGTCCACACAACCTACCTAGACCTCACAAAGGCTTTCAACACCATTGCCCATTCTAGTATTATAGACAAGCTCACCAGCTTGAACATAAACCCCTACGTCATGAGATGGGTTGCCAACTGGCTCATGGATAGAACCCACACGGTAAGAGTTGCAGGCTCTACATCCGACTCTAAACCGGTTACAAGTGGCATCCCCCAGGGCTCAGTCCTAGGACCCCTCCTGTTCAGTATATACTTCTCAGAGGTACAGGCAAGCATATGAGGACTATGGCTGACCAAGTTCACAGACGACTGCAAACTAAGGGCCATAATTGATTCTCTGGCTGATACAGGCACCCTCCAGATGGGTCTCACTGAGACGGATACCTGGTGTCAAAATCATGGCCTTGAGCTAAATGCCAAAAAGTGCATAGTCATCCCCTTTGGAAAAAACAAAGTACCAGCAAACTACCACATAGGTGCTAGTCCCCTAAATACAGAAAATGTAATAAGGGATCTGGGGACCCAAGTAGGTAGTAATCTCTCCTTTGATAATCATATTGCCAAGGTGGTTAGAAAATCCTTCTATGTGGCCCACCTAATCACAAAAGGGTTTGCATCTAGAACAAAAGAGGTTATTGTGCCTCTCTACTCATCAGTCATTAGATCCATCATAGAATACAATGCACCATTTGGGATATACCTTACAAGACACCTGCAACAGCTGGAAGGACCACAAATGTACCTCACCAAGAGGATTACTGGCCTCAAACAGATTCCATATTCAGCCCGACTCAAGAAACTCCAGCTGTACTCGGTTGCATACCGCTTACTCAGAGGTGATCTCTGCCTGACATGCAAGGCCATGTCCAACCCAGAATTGATGGACATGCTCCACCGAAAAAAAAAACAAATCCCGGAGAGCCACACACTCGAGAGATGTAAACCTCACCACAATGATAAATAGGACATGCTGGAGGGATAGATTCCTTTCCCAGAGACTCCCCATGCTTTGGAACAGGATTCCAATATACATCAGGAAGAGTCCCTCACTAATGCTCTTCAAGAGAAACCTTGACGGGCGGATGGGAAACAGAAAATTTACCCCGGGGATCACTGCAGTGACTCTGCTGGACAGTGGCGCAAGGAATTAATGGCTCTGCTGGACAGAGGCACAGGGAACTAATCTAAGGGGGTGGCGAAAGCCAACACATTCTGGCTAGGCTTATAAATGCCCTTGGGCAGATAGCCTAGTACTTACCTATGAACCTATGAACCTATTATAAGTCTGGTCTGTGCGTGTGCCTCATTATGGCATTCTTGTTCAGGTGTGTGTGCATTTCTGATGGGTGTCATCAGCCACGGCTCCAGTGTGTAACCAGCATCCCCCACTAGGTGACCATTGGGGATGTCCCCATTGGCAAATCTCTAGTACAGCTGCGTCAAATGCCAAATGTGAGAATCGTGATAACTTCCAGGGCAGCCAGCACACACATTCATTATAATGCCCTGGGCATTGCACACGACCTGGGAGTTGATGGAGGGGAGGCCCCTGCGGTTGATGTAGGCCCTATTCTGATCACTGGGTAGTGCTTTGATGCATATGTGCGTGCAGTCTATAGCACTCACTACCTCAGGGTATTCTGCTATTTGGTGGAAGAGATGCATATTGCTGGCCAACACCTCACAGGTGTTGAGGAAATATACGTGCTCATTGGCATGTGCTGACATGGCATCCAGGAACTGGTGGAATACTCTGGATGCTGATGCCTGTGAGATCCCCATAATATCCCCAGTTGAGCTTTGGGAGGTACCTGTGGCTAGTATTCCTAGGCCTACACATACCTTGGTATCCAGTGGGATGGGATCCCCTCAGTCAGTTTGATGTGTCAGGCGTGGCCGGCAGAGCTCAACAATTTGCTGTAGGAGGTCCATGTCCTCCCTATAGTGCTCCACTATCTCCAGCTCATGTAGCCCCTGGTAGGTTACCCTGGGTCTGTACACTCTTCTCCATCTTCTCACTGTGGGTTGATCGGCAGCATTCACATCCTCGCCACCCTCAGCCTCTTGCACATGTTGTTCTATGTTGCCTGCTACAGCTCCTATCATTTTGTAGTTTTGTTTGTTAAAAGTTCCCTGCTTGTATACATCGGTGGTGTAGAGTATGGGAAAAACCAGAGGGGAAGGTGTTTGCATAGTTTATAGTGATGTTCTGGGTTGGGCTGGTCTGCTGCCTGTGTAATTGTCTGATTCTGATACATTTCACCTGCCAGCTTTGCTAGTTCTCCTTGATTACCTTCCTACTGCTGTTTTCCGTTCCCATTGCCTTCCTGTTTAAGCCCGGGGGCGCACCATGCAAACAGAGTGCTCAAATGTGCACAGAGATGCTATTTCCTGGTTTAACTTTTTTTTTTCCTTTAAAACCCGGTGCACGGCACACCTGCTTAGGCAATGTAAAGAGGGCTAGGCAGACTCAGACACACCCCCTTGCTTAGCTGTGCTTAGCTTGGAGCAAACCTGAGCCACGGCGCTCCAATCTGCTTACAGTATGCCTGACACACACCCCTATGATGTCAGCTAACTCCTAGGCTTGCACCAAGCTATTCCTGCTCTTACACTGTTGGGACCTAACTAGCATGCTGGGGAAAACTGGGATTCACTATCATTCCCTTCATTTGCATAAGATTGCCTACTAATGCATAGTTACATGTCTCACACTGAGCCTCCCCCCTTAGCAACCACTACTCAATGGCCATGTTGTCTTCTGCCTGCCATTGACTTTAATGGTAGAATAGTGATTTTAGTTAGAATGCTTATTTTAGGTTTATTTTCTTATTTTCCCCCCGATCCCGTTTGCGTGCTACTGCCCTATGCTTAAGCAGCCGAGATCGGCTAAAAAAAAATAAAAGTTGATTTTTTTATTTTTTAAGCTGTTTGCAATGCCAATGGCCTTATACTTGGCCATTGGCATGCTTCCTGACTGATATGCAGCCTTTATGAGGAGCTGTCACGGCTCCGTTTTGGATTTTGCAGAAATGTACTCGGTTACTAACCGAGTACATTTCTGCAGATTACACTAGTCCTGCACGGCCGATTTCAAGCTTCCTGGATCGCAAATTCACCTCATTTGCATGGATTTGATTTCTCCTAAAAATGGGGTGATTTGCATACAGGGGCTTAGTTTGTGCAGAACTAGTGCAGGAGCGCTCGTGCATGCCCCTGCAGGCTATTCCTGGATCTCACAGCAGACATATTGCATGCTAGAGCTCCTGCACTAATCCTTCACGTCGTGCAAGGCTTGCAGAATCTGGGGAAAAGTCATTTGTGGGATATATATTTTAGAGTAATTCATATAAACATACGTGTCAGTTTTAACAGAGCATCTTTCTGCATTTCTGTGATTTGCACTGCAATCACACTAGAAGTGCTCTAGTCATACAAGTTTAGCATGTTTATTTTGATGTCAAGTTTGCACATTTTTGCTTTGTAAGACTGAATTCAATTTGTTGTTACTGTGTATTGAAGAAGCTCATTTAAATGGGGAAATCTGGTTTGCTTTTTTGTGGTGGTGGGATTAATAAAAGGCAAATACTAATTCCCTGCACTAGGTGTTGTGCTTTTTATTTTGTTTGTTTGTTTGCTTGACACTGTTAGTAGACAGGTGCATCATTTGATTGTTGTGTACAATTTTTTTTTGCAGCTATATTTCCTTTGTTCTTTCACTGGGTTCTCACTTCACTGTTTATTCAAAGCATATTATATCCACAGTTTTTCCAGTTCCGTGTTCTGATGTAATTTGAAATAAAAAAGTATCTTATTATTGATTTCATCTTTTGAAATCAAGTTGATATCATAATTAAATCTGGAAGATTTGATAAAAATAAACAGTGTGCATACTTTATTTAATCCAGCCTTTATTTTATCATAAGGTTTAAGTGTAAAAGTTAAGTATCTCTTTCCTTGTCTTCATCAGTAAGTGACACACCATCTTTACCATCCACCTTAGATACCACCAACTCAGGCTGGCAGGACCTCGTTTTAATGTCTCAGCTGAAGGACAACTCCACTGAACTGCAGTGTCCCCTTTGTCCTTCACTGCCACATTAGTAATCTAACAAGAATCCTGGTTCCTGCTGCTGGAACAGAACCCACAACTTTTGAATCTTCCCTGTATCAAAAACAAGCTGTAGCAATACTGACTGAAGAATTAAAAAAAAAATGAAGCAGTGAGTACCTGTAATCCTGAAAATGTTCTTAACTATATGATTTATATAATGAACTGAGTTCTGATTTTAGCTATTCAATTATTATTTCATTTCATTTAATGTTATACCTACAGGGGTTTAAGGTAACCCACCTAATTTCACTTTCTTGAAGGTCATACTTTTGAGCATGTAATCTCAAAATATGGACTTAGACAATACTGTTTTTGCCAGGTGTCAACCCCCCTTCACCAGCACACCCCTGCTAACTTGAATATGCTAAACATGAGATCACACAGTAAGTACTACAGAAAAAGGAAAATGTCCCCACGTCTGATATTCCATAATCTTGCTCTAACAACCATTTTCCCATTCATACTTTTAAACTACATTTTGTTCAATCACGTTGATTCAAACAAAATACATTTGAAAAGACTGTCCTTCAATGACCTATGTGGGACCCACCTATAGATATGATAACTACTGATATAATTACATCTAATATTCCTATCTCTGAAACAAAAGCAATGTTAAAGGGATTCAGTTACTACTTTATTTTTGCATTAAAGCTATAATTTACAACTTACTCATGTCAGTAAAACACATTTTAATTAGAATTCCAGCAAATTAAACATAAAAATCACACGGTTATGCCTGTGTAGTAGCAGAAAAGAACTATATTATGTATACACAAATTCATCTGAAACAGCATACTCAGAACAGCTGAATTAAACTATCATGTTATTTTATTCTGCAGACATAAATATTCTATTGAGGATTTGAATGTGTTTTGATATATAACATAATGTTTCTCAATCCTAAAGCAATCCCAGATTATAGATACATATTCCGCTTTCATAAATAACAATTATTGAGAAGTTTCGGTAGCTTGGTGTTGCTTTTCACATCACATAAATTATTTGTAAGCTTCCAAAATAAGCCATACGTCTCATCTCGTATTGTGCTTTGATTTTATTGCAGATGATTTCTTATTGTCTGTAGAGCTCTGATTACTTACATAATATCAGTCCTTTGTTTTCTATGATAACTGTACCGCAGTAATATAACAGTTAAGTATTAGCTATAACCAGAATGGAAAAGCACTGTGCATAGATATAGAAACTGTTGCATTATTTATATTGTGATTTTCCATAAGTAACAGTATAATTTATCTTCCAAGTTTGCAGTATAGCAAGATGCAACTATAAAATATGTAGAAAACTGCAAATTCGATTTACTGTGTTGTTTCTACATTCCTGCAGGTTAACTGGAATTTTGAAAATAAAGGAAAAAAAAAACAGCTATGATATGTAACAAATGATGAAAGAGCCTTTGAAATGAAAACAAACTCATCAAAAGTGGAATGAGTCCTGGATTCATTGTAAATGATGCAGTACGGAAGTTTATGTGTGATAAGAATTGAATAAGTCATATGTTTCTTCCCAAACTATAACAAGAAAAAGTAATTGCAAAGACATCATAAATGTATAACATTGCTTTAATATGCATTAATGGTATAGTACTAAAAAGATCACCAGCAAATTCCTCCAGAACTGAAGTCATTTATTTTCAGGATTGTCCTTGATTTTGTCTTATAATTTTGTTCTACTTCTTGTAAATTCAAGACTCCATGTCTAAACAGAGAGCACTACAATCACAAAATAGTGCTGTGTTATAGATTTCTAATTCCTTAGAAATGTTATGTAAATAATATACTTTTTTTTCAATCTGTTATGTTGATATTGTCAGTATTAAAAGGTGTCCTTAAACTTTAGCCTTCGTCCCTCATTATTTCAGGTTTTGCTCCTATTTTTGAATGCAGAAGTTAAGAAATAACTCCAGCACTAAAATATGTTGTGGTAATTAACTGAAATAAATACAATACAAAATATGTTGGGATAATCAACTGATGAGCAAATAAATAAATAAACACAGTCAAATTGTGTGCATCATACTTTGAAGACAATACAAAATTCCAAAGTCTCTCTTTGTTGTCATAAATAGAGACAAATGCAAAACTTTATTTTTCCAAGGAAAGTTAGAGAATAAATGGCAAAAGCTATTTGAACACCTTGCACATGTGTGTCCAGCACTCAAGAGACCACTGTGGATTCATGGACTCTACAATGTCACCAGATGCATAGACTGTACAATGTCACCCGATGCATGGACTGTACAATGTCACCCGATGCATAGACTGTACAATGTCACCAGATGCATAGACTGTACAATGTCACCAGATGCATGGACTGTACAATATCACCAGATTCATAGACTGTACAATGTCACCAGATGCATGGACTGAACAATATCACCAGATGCATGGAGTGTACAATATTACCAGATGTATGGAGTGTACAATATAACAAGACGCATGGACTGTACAATATTGCCAGATGCATGGACAGTACAATGTCACCAGATGCACGAACTATACAATATAACCAGATCCATAGACTGTACAACATCACCAGATGCATGGACTGTACAATATTGCCAAATGCATGGACAGTACAACATCACCAGATGCATGAAGTGTACACCATCACCAGATGCATGGACTGTATAGTATTACCAAATGCATGGACTGTACAATATCACCAGATGCATAGACTGTACAATGTTACCAAATGCACGGACTGTACAATATATCCAGATGCATGACCTGTACAATATTACCAGATGCATAAACTGTACAATATATATAGATGTATGGACTGCACAATATCACTAGATGCAGGGACTGTACAATATCACCAGATGCAGGGACTGTACAATATCACCAGATACATGGACTGTACAACATCACCAGATGCATGGACTGCACAATTTTACCAAATGCATGGGCAGTACAACATCACCAGATGCATGAACTGTACACCATCACCAGATGCATGGACTGTATAATATCACCAGATGCATGGACTGTACAATGTAACCAGATGCACAGACTGTACAATATTACCAGATGCATGAACGGTACAATATCACTTGATGCATGGACTATACATCACCAGATGCATAGACTGTACAATATCTCCAGATGCATGGACTGTACAATATCACCAAATGCATGGACTGTACAATATCACCAGATGCATGGACTGTACAATATTACCAGATGCATGGACTATACAATATAACTAGATGCATGGACTATACAATATTACTAGATGCGTGGACTGTACAATATTACGAGATGCATAGACTGTACATCACCAGATGCATGGACTGTACAATATTACCAGATGCATGGACTGTACAATATCACCAGATGCAGGGACTGTACAGTTACCAGATGCATGGACTGTACAATATCACCAGATGCAGGGACTGTACAGTATTACCAGATGCATGGACAGTACAATATCATCAGATGCACGGACTGTACAATATTTCCAGATGCATGACTGTGCAATATTACCAGATGCATGAACTATAGAATATAACTAGATGCATGGACTGTACATGATTACCAGATGTGTAGACTGTACAATATTACCAGATGCGTGGACTGTGCAATGTCACTAGATGCATGGACTATACAATATTACCAGATGCATGGACTGTACAATATCACCAGATGCATGGACTGTACAATATCACCAGATGCATGAACTGTACACCATCACCAGATGCATGGACAGTACAACATCACCAGATGCACGGACTGTACAATATCACCAGATGCATGGACTGTACAGTATTACCAGATGCACGGACTGTACAATATCACCAGATGCATGGACTGTACAATGTTACCAGATTCACGGACTGTGCAACATATCCAGATGCATGGACTGTACAATATTACCAGATGCATAGACTGTACAATATATCCCGATGTATGGACTGTACAATATTACCAGATGCATGAACTGTACAATATCACTAGATGCATGGACTGTACATCACCAGATGCATAGACTGTACAATATCTCCAGATGCATGGACAGTACAATATCACCAAATGCATGGACGGTACAATATCACCAGATGCATGGACTGTACAATATTACCAGATGCATGGACTATACAATATAACTAGATGAATGGACTGTACAATATTACCAGATGCATGGACTGTACAATATTACGAGATGCATAGACTGTACATCACCAGATGCATGGACTGTATAATATTACCAGATGCATGGACTGTACAATATCATCAGATGCAGGGACTGTACAGTATTACCAAATGCATGGACTGTACAATATCACCAGATGCAGGGCCTGTACAGTATTACCAGATGCATGGACAGTACAATATCACCAGATGCATGGACTATGCAATATAACTAGATGCATGGACTGTACAAAATTACCAGATGTGTAGACTGTACAATATTACCAGATGCATGGACTGTACAATGTCACTAGATGCATGGACTATACAATATTACCAGATGCATGGACTGTACAATATCACCAGATGCATGAACTTTACAATATTACCAGATGCGTGGACTGCACAATATCACCAGATGCATGGACTGTACAATATTACCAGATGCATGGACTGTACAATATCACAAGATGCATGGACTATACAATATTACCAGATGCATGGACTGCACAATATCACTAGATGCATGGACTGTACAATGTCACCAGATGCATGGACTGTACAATATCACCAGATGCATGGACTATACAATGTCACCAGATGCATGGACTGTACAATATCACCAAATGCATGGACTGTACAATATCACCAGATGCATGGACTGTACAATATTACTAGATGCATGGACTGTACAATGTCACCTGATGAACCGACTGTACATTACATCTTGTGACTGTTAGTTTCTTTAGCTATGCTGTGTGCAGCAGTGCACTCTTAGCTATTCTGTTGTTATTGTTGTTGTTGGTAATGCCACTGTTCATAGGTTCAGTACTAAGCAATCAGTGTACAGACCATTACAAGCCTAGGCAACAACTCCTATTCAGAACTTTCCTCCAGCCTCAAGGAGGGCAAGACAAGATAGACCTTGGAGAATTTGAGGCTGTCCGTCACACCTCTCAACTGTGCAGTTTTTCACAGAATGTCCAGATTTATGCCTCATATTTTTGCACCATTTTTTCATAAAATTGTGGTTTTCTGGCACATTAGAGACAACTCATTAAAGACTGAAGTCAGAAAATAAAGACAGACATTTGAGTTTCAGACTTCATACCCTTCATAAAATTAATTCTAATGTAAAACCTGTTATTCTATCAACTTTCTGAATTTGTAAGAGCAATATTTAAAAATTGTCCCTATTTTTGGGCCTTTGTCTCACTTTTACTTATGGCTTTGTCCAGATTTCTTGCTCTAAGAGGTTGAGAGGCATACTGTCCATCTAATTATCTAATTTTGCCTTGAAGGTATCTCCTTGACATATAGTGGAAGCTTGTTTCAGAGATGAGCGATACTTTGGGATATGAATATGGCACAACATCTCTTATTTATGTGTTGATGAAGGCTTAACTCCTTTAATCAGGTATTTGAGGTACCATGTGTTCTGTGAAGGAGTTGAAGCCCAAATAAGGTTGAATATTTCATGACTGGAAAGGTTAGACACAAATCTACACAAAGGAGTCTGTAAAAGACGATTACAGACAGAGGGCTGATAGTCTGTTATGATAGCTAATATTTTTGAGGCCTCTAACCTTTTTGGTTATGAATCTCTGAGGTCTCTCAAGTTGAGTGACATGTTTAGAGAAATGCATGCCAAAAGGTGCATCATACTTAGTAATGGGTCTGATATGATATGGGTAATGGGGAGTTCAAGCTTCTTTAGATCTATTGGAAAACCTTTGCAAATTAGATGAGCCAGAAAGAAGGCTTTCTGAACTGCAAAGATTCAATGGCCAAATGATAACGGATTGTAAACAAGAGTACTTACATT